>NW_026901517.1:0-43802 GCF_033783945.1 Neopsephotus bourkii
TGCATCGGGGCAGTGATATCTTGCCACAGTGCAGCAGCCCAGGTGGGTTTGCCTCTGCGTTGCCAGTTGCTCTGCTTCCATTGCTGCAACCACCACAATAGGGCATTTGCCACCCTCCATGAGTCAGTATAAAGTACTAGCCGCTTCTTTCCAACCTGAGCATCCCTGGTTCACTTGGAACCCCTCACCCCTTGTCCCATCGCTGAAGGTCCCTCCATGTCCTCCTTATGTTGAGGATGCAGCATCAGCAAAGGGGATGCAGCCCAGACCATGGGGGGTGTTTATGGCTCCCATTGAGCTTCTCAGCCCCAAATCCATCCCATCTCCCCCCAGTCCTGACCCCCTTTGTGTCCCCACAGCGGGGGCATCCTTCCCATCTGCCCTGCTTGTGAGATGCTCTGAATCCCTATGGAATGCTGTGAATCCCTATGGGATGCTCTGCTTGCAGGATGCTCTGGAGCTCCCTTGTGCCACCAGCTCCTTCCAATGATCCCTACATCAGGGAACATCCACACTGCAGCACAGAGATGTGGCATCATGGAGTCATGGAGTCATGGAATCATGGGATGGGTTGGGTTAAAGGCACCTTAAAGCTCATCCAGCTCCAACCCCTGCCATGGGCAAGGACAATTTCCATGGAGCAGAATGCTCCAAGCTCCATCCAACCATGCCCACTTCCAGGAACACCACACAAACCCCAGTTTTGGGATCAATGTGGGATAAATCCTCACCAGGGACCTTGCTTCATGGGGATGCTGCATCTGTCCCCTGCATCCCACATCCTTGTGGTCCCTTGGGCACCTTCCTGGTCCTATTGGGGGGCTCCCATGTGCCTGTTTGAGCCTTTGGGTGCCTCCTATCTGCTTCCACTGCCCTTTGGAGTACCCCCATCCACCTTTGGGTGCTCCCCATCTGCTTCCATTGCCCTTTGGGGTCCCCCCATGCACCCTTGTGTCCCCCCATCCATGTTTGGGTGCCCCCATTTGCTTCCATTTTCTGCATCCCACAGAGCTCCAGAGCATCCCATAGGGATTCAAGTCATCCCAAGCCCATCAGACCCCCCCCATCTCCCCATGGAACCCCCCATGGAACCCCCCATGTCCCCCCCCCCATGGAACCTTCCTCTCTATGACATCAGCCCCAGCACCAAGGGACCTGCATCCAGCACCCGTAACCCTAGGGCAGTTGCGCTTTGGGCACAGTGGTGGTAGCAGCTCCTTGGTGGCAGCAGCTCCTTGGTTGCACCTCCTTGGTGGCAGCATCTTGGTGTCATCCTCAGTGGTGGTGGCAGCTCCTGTGTGTCACCCTCAGCGCTGATGGCAGCAATGGCTTTGCTCCATGTCCTCATCGTGCTGTCATTGCCCTGGCTCGTGCACGGCTCCTGGCACAGCTGTGGGTGAGTGGCACCAGGCTCCGGGTATTCCATAGAGAGGTGCTGCTGCTTGCTCCCAACCATGGTCACACCAGTGGGGTGGTGGGACTGGGAGAACCCCGCTTCTTCGCCATCACCCCATGTGGTGGCACAGCCTAGCTATGGGGCGCCCCATAGGGTCCCTTGTCCCTGCAGCACCCTAGGGGGTGGGATGATGCTCATCTTTGGGACACCCCATAGGGTCCCTTGCCCCTGCATCATCCAATGGGGTGGGACGATGCTTGCTCTTCATTCCTAACCATCAAGTGTTGGGCTTCTGCTTCCAGAGGGACCTGCGGTACCCGTCCCATGGCTGATTACTATGGGATGTCACGCATTGTCGGAGGCATGGATGCGCACCAGGGCGCCTGGCCATGGATGGTCAGCATCCAGTTCCCCACGGCCACCGGCTTCTCGCACATCTGCGGGGGCTCCCTCATCACCCCCCAATGGGTCCTCACGGCCGCTCACTGCTTCATCGGGCAAAAGTAAGGGGGAGAAGGGATTCCAGCCATAGGGAATAGGCAAGGAGCAGCTCCCATCCCGTCTCCTTCCCCATCCTGGATGCACTGGGAAGAGTGCTCAGGAGAAGGCTGCTTACAGCTTGACACCCCTTGAGCCTAAGGCTTGCTGGGGCAGCGCTTTCCTTTGGGAAGCAGAAGCAATGTGGCTCCTTCCAAACCCTCTTCTCCATAGAATAGATTAGAATGGAATAGGATGGGATGGAATGGAACGGGATGGAATGGGATGGATCATGGAATGGATTGGGTGGCAAAGGAGCTTGGGATCATCCAGTTCCAAGCACTTGCCATGGGCAGAGATGCCTTCCATAGAGCAGCTTGCTCCAAGCTGGCCTTGAGCGCTCTCAGGGATGGAGCATCCAAACCTTCTCCATCCATCCCATCTCAGTGACCCAGCACCCTCATAGGGAATCCCTTCCTTATCTCCAACCTGCAATTCCGTCGGATCTCATCACCCCTTGTCCTATGGCTCCAATCCCTGCTCTTCCACTCCCTCCCAGCTTCACCACGGATTGGTACGTGATGGTCGGAATCATGGACCTGGCTTGGGCCAATTCAGAGACCCAGAAACGTTGGATGCGGAAGGTCGTGGTCCATGAGTATTACACCAAGGCCTCCGACGGCTTCGACATCGCCTTGGTGGAGCTGGACCAGCCGGTGCAGTGCGGGTACCACGTGCAGCTCGCCTGCCTGCCCGATGCGACGCTCAGGGTATCCCAGCTCTCTGAGTGCTTCATCAGCGGATGGGGCGCGAGGGAAGCCAGAAGTGAGTGCCCGACGGCCCCGTTGGCCTTGGATTGCCGGGTCATGGATTCACGGAATGGGATGAAAGGGAGGGTAAAGCTCATGCGGGTCTATTGGAGGTTGCTCTGACTGGGTGGAGCATCCCAACCTTCTCCATCCAACCCATCCCAGTCTCCCACCACTTCCTTCCCTTCAACCTGAGCATCCCTGGTTCAGTTGGAACCCCTCACCCCTTGCCCTATCGCTGAAGGTCCCTCCATGTCCTCCTTATGTTGAGGATGCAGCATCAGCAAAGGGGATGCAGCCCAGGCCATGGAGGAGGTGTTTATGGCTCCCATGGAGCTTCTCAGCCCCAAATACCCCCAAATCCATCCCTTCTACCCCCAGTCCTGACCCCCTTTGTGTCCCCACAGCGGGGGCATCGTCCCCATCTGCCCTACAGGAGGCCAAGGTCCGCCTCATCGACGTCCAGCTCTGCAACAGCAGCCTGTGGTACCGAGGGGCCATCAAGAGCCACAACCTCTGTGCTGGGTACCCCCAGGGGGGCATCGACACCTGCCAGGTAGGGATGTGCCACTGGGTCCTTCTTCTCCGCCCCCATCTGCAGGGCCTTGCTCTGCATCCCCCTTTATCCCAGCTTCGGAAGCGCATCCAGCTCCTGGTCCATCATCCCTGCACAGGAACCATAGAGGTTGGAGCTTTAAGAGCACTGAGATTCCACCACTAAACCATGTCGTAAGCATGAATTCATGGAATGGGTTAGGTTGTGAAGGAGCTTAAAGCATCCAGTTCTAAGCAAGGGTCACGGATGCCTTCCATTAGACCAGGTTGCTCCAAGCCCCATCCATCCTTCTCCACCCAACCCATCCCAGTGTCCCACCACCCTCATAGTGAACAACTTCCCCTTACCTCCAACCCAAACTCCCCTGTTGTATTTGGAACCCATCACTCCTAGTCTTACGGCTCCAATCCATGCTGAAGGTCACTCTCCACATGCAAATGATGAAGGAGAACCCTTCCATCCCCATGGGGTGACAGCGCTGGTCCCCTCTGGTGTTGCCATGGCGACCCATGCCTATCCTCATCCTCTCCCGTTCTCCTCCATAGGGTGACAGTGGCGGTCCCTTCCGGTGTTGCCATGGCCGCCCATCCGCATCCTCATCCTCTCTGATTCTCCTCCATAGGGTGACAGCAGTGGTCCCCTCAGGCGTTGCCATGGCCACCAATCCCCATCCTCATCCCCTCTCTGATTCTCCTCCATAGGGTGACAGCGGCGGTCCCCTCATGTGCCGGGACACCCGTGCCAACTTCTTCTGGGTTGTGGGGCTGACGAGCTGGGGCCGTGGCTGTGCCAGGGCCAAGCAACCGGGGGTCTACACCTCCACACGGCACTTCCATGACTGGATCCTCCACCAGCTGCGGATGTTCCGCTCCGCGGGAGCCTCCACAACGCCCCCGACATGGAGCCACCAGTATGTCTCCCATGCTCCCATCCAGCAGACGATGCCGGCTCCGACAGCCTCCAGCATCAGTGGCATCTGCTCTTTCCCATACCAGCTGCTGAAGGAATTAATCAGTCAGGTGCAGGAGCTGCTGCAGGCTCTAAGGGGCAAGAAGACTTGAGGAGCGGCATCGCTTGAAGCTGGCTTGAGCTTCAATAAAGTTGCCTTATTTTCCCATTGAGGAGATGCTTCGCCTGCCCATCTCCTGGTCCATGGGGAGGGACGGGAATGAGGGATGGAGGGCAGGGAACCGTGGGAAGCAGGAGCTGGAATCAACCAGGTTGGGAAAGACCTTCAGGAGCATCAAGTCCAATATTGCCCCCCCATTAGAGCATGGCATGAAGAGGGAGGGGGGACAGCTTCCATTAGACCAGGTTGCTCCAAGCCTCATCCATCCTTCTCCATCCAAGCCATCCCAGTGTCCCAGCACCCTCACTTCCTTACCTCCAACCTAAACTTCCCTCTTCCAGTTGGAATCCATCACCCCAGCTCCAATCCATGCTGAAGCCTCCTCTCCACACCCAAATAATGAAGCAGAACCCAAACTTCCATGGTTCTGCTTCATCCCTGCATCCAGCTGGAGCATCCCGCTTCCAGGCTTGGGATCTTCCCTTAGGACCTCACAAGCTTCAAGGCTGTATCCATCCCAGCACCAAGCACCCGTCCCAGCTCCCAACACCCATCCCAGCACCCTTTGGACCTCTCCCAAATGCCAGCACTGGGGTTCCCATTGCCAGGAGCAGGGACTGGGGCCAGGGCTCACCCTTGTCCAGCTGGCTGGGTCCCTATTCACCCCTCATCCCATGAAGATCCCATGAAGATCCCATTAGGACCCCATTAAGATCCCATTAAGTCTCCATTAGGATCCCATTAGGACTCCATTCTTATCACATTAATATGCCTTTAGGACCCCATTAGGATGCCATTAGGACCCCATTAGGATCCATTAAGACCCCATTAAGTTCCCATGAGGATCCAGTTAGGACCCCATTAAGATCCCATTAGGATGACATTAGGACCCCTTTAGGACCCCCATTAAGATCCAATTAGGATCCATTAAGGCCCTATTAAGATCCCATTAGGATCCCATTAAGATCCTGTCATGGTTTAAACCCAGCCATGCAGCTCGTTCACTCACTCCCCCCCTTCCTCCCTCCCCCTACTCCCAGAGAGACAGAGAGGTGAATCGAAAAGAATGCAACTCCCCCCGGTTGAGGTAAGAACAGTTTAGTAACTAAGGTATAACACAAATCACTGCTGCTACACCAATAGTAGCAATGGTAAAGGAAATAACAAGGGAAGAAAGTACACCACCTCTCCACCCGCCGACCGATAAATCGCCACCCCAGCCCGACCAAGCACCGACTGATACCCAGTCCAAAGCCGCAGTCCTCGCCCTTCCGGGTCACTCCCAGTTACATCCCGGGCATGACGTGCTGTGGTATGGAATACCTCTCTGGGCAGTTTGGGTCAGGGGTCCTGTCCCTGCTTCCTCCCAGCTTCCCTCCTCCCTGGCAGAGCATGAGGCTCACAAAGTCCTTGGGCAGAGCAAACATTAGAGCAGTAACTAAGAACATCGGTGCTATCAGCGCTGTTCCCAGGCTGAGAGTCAAAACCACAGCACTGCAGCAGCTACCAAGAAGGAGAAAAATGACTGCTACTGCTAAACCCAGGATGGATGATCCGTTTGTGGGATGCTCTGAACACCTATGGGATGCTCTGCTTGTGGGATGATCTGAATCCCTATGGGATGCTCTGCTTGTGGGATGCTCTGAATCCCTATGGAATGCTGTGAATCCACATGGGATGCTTGCTTGCGGGATGCTCTGGAGCTCCCTTGTGCCACCAGCTACTTCCTAAGATCCCTGCATCAGGGAACACCCACCCTGCAGCACAGAGATGTGGGATCATGGAGTCAATCATGGAATCATGACAGAGCACTGGAACAGGTTGCCCAGGGGGGTTGTGGAGTCTCCCACATTGGAGATATTCAAGGCCCGCCTGGACAAGTTCCTGTGTGATGTACCCTAGGTTACCCTGCTCTTGCAGGGGGGTTTGACCAGATGATCTCTTGAGCCCCCTTCCAACCCTTGGGATTCTGGGATTCTGTGTGATTCTGTGAAGGAACCTTAAAGCTCATCCAGCTCCAACCCCTGCCGTGGTCAAGCACGCTTTCCATGGAGCAGAATGCTCCAAGCGCCATCCAACCATGCCCACTTCCAGGAACACCGTACAAACCCCATTCCTTCTGCACCAATCCCTTTCTAAGCTCTTCTTCCCTCCCCTTCCCCGCCCCCCCCCGCCCATTCCCTGGATTCAGCACCATTTGAACATCCAAAGGGCTGCTGAGCCCTTTCATCCATCCTGTCCCAATACTGACCACACGGGCAGTTACAAACATGAGGATTTCTACACCTAAAATAGCACTTGTCAGCTGAGAAACTTCTGAGAAAATGCTGATAAAGTCACGCCGAGGCTCTGCTCTGCAGCCACCATCTTCATAGCTGTGAGTGCAGGCCCTGAACCTCTGTTACCCCTGACATCCCTCATGGCTATCGGAGCTTTCGCAGAGCGGCTCCATGCAACCCCTGCAGTGGCCCAGAGCTGAGGCCTTGGAGCCACAGGGCTTCACCCAGAACACTCAGCCCCAGCACCAGGAACAGGGAAATGCATTTGAATGGGAGGGGATGGTGGAAATCTGAAGGGAAATGAACTGGTTTTACCCTGGGAAGTCTCCCCTACCCTGTCACTGCCTTTTCTCTTCTGACAGTGCCCCATGCCCGGAGGCAGCAGATGGATTTGAGTAAAGTAAATGATCCTGCAGCAGCTTCTTCTCTGTGGTAAGTCCTGCCATGGCAGGAATGAAGGGGAATGAAAGCAGCTTTCTGGCTGCTCCAGCTCTGGGATGGCTGCTCTGTGCCTGGAGCAGGAAGAGCTCTTGGGGAGCTGTTGTGCTGGAGTGGGGAGATGGGATGGCCTGGGGGGGCTGCAGAGCTCTCCGGGTGTCCTGGGCAGGAGAGCAGGGGACACGGGGGTCCCTGCAGGGAACTGCCCTGCAATGGCCCAGGCTGGGGCTGCCTGGCTGGGAGCAGCCCATGGGAAAGGTCTGGGTGGGCAGGGACTGGACAGGAGGCAGCGTGTGCCCTGGCAGCAAGGGAGGAGAGCAGCATGGCGGCTGTATGAGCAGGAGCACGGCAGGAGAACAAGGGAAGGGATGCTCTGGAATGCTCCATCCAGGCTTCACATCCCCAGTTCAGGAATGCTACTGGCAAGCTCCTTCCTTCCTTCCATGGGGAGGAAGAAGCACCTCCCTTCTCCTCCCCATGGTGCCTGCGGGGAGAGGCTCGGGAGGAGAAGGGAAGGGTGATGGGGAGCTGAGATCTTGGGAAGGGAAGGCTGATGGGGAGCCGAGATCTTGGGAAGGGAAGGGTGATGGGGAGCCGAGATGTTTGGAAGGGAAGGCTGATGGGGAGCCGAGATCTTGGGAAGGGAAGGGTGATGGGGAGCCGAGATGTTTGGAAGGGAAGGCTGATGGGGAGCTGAGATCTTGGGAAGGGAAGGGTGATGGGGAGCCGAGATCTTGGGAAGGGAAGGGTGATGGGGAGCCGAGATCTTTGGAAGGGAAGGCTGATGGGGAGCTGAGATCCTGGGAAGGGAAGGCTGATGGCGATTGGCTGCCTGTACCAGCAAGGAGGACATGGAGGATCCAGAGCCAGGCCCCTCCCCATGGTGCCTGGTGGGAGTACAAAAGGCAGGGGGGGATAGCGACAGAGGTGAGGTTCAGCCAGGACAGGAGGAAGCCTTGTTGCCATGGGCTCAAGCAAGTGCTGCATCTGTGCAGGCTGTGCAGTCTCTGGCCTTGGGGAGTTCCAGCTCACACTGAATCAAGCCTTGAACCGTGTGCTCTGACCCTGCTCCTGATGGGTTGGACTTGAGACCTCCTGGGGTCCCTTCCAACCTCTGTTCTCTTACGTTGTTGGCTCTGACCCTGTACCCCATAGGAGAAGCAGGACAAGGTGGGTTTGTGGTGGTTTAGGGTGTTTTGGGGATGTGTTAACGTGTTTTTGGGGTGGTTTTGTGTTGATTTGGGATGGTTTTGGGCTCTGACCAAGTATTCCATAGGAGAGGCAGGACAAGGTGGTTTTGGGGTGTTTTACGTTTCTTTTTGGGGGTGGTTTTGGTCTCTGACTGTGTATCCCAGAGGAGAAGCAGGGTAAGGTGGTTGTGGGGTGGTTTGGGGTGGTTTTGGGACTGTTTTGAGTATTTGACCCTTTATACCATAGGAGAAGAAGGGCAAGGTGCTTTTGGGGTGGGTTTGTGGTGGATTAGGGTGTCTTAGGTGTTGTTTTGGGGTGGTTTTGGTCTGGTTTGGGGTTGTTTGGGGCCTGTTTGGGGGCTCTGAACCTGTATCCCATAGGAGAAGCAGGGCAAGGTGGTTTTGAGGTGGTTTACTGTGTTTTGGGGATGTTTTAGCGTGTTCTGGGGCTCGTTTAGGATTGTGTTGGGGCTGGTTTGGGGCTCTGACCCTTTATTCCATAGGAGAAACAGGAGAAAGTGGTTTTGTGGTGTTTGAGGGTGTTTTTGGTGTGTTTATGGGGTGGTCTTTGTCCCTGGCCCTGTATCCCATAGGAGAAGCAGGACAAGGTGGTTTTGGGGTGGTTTTAGGGCTGTTTTGGGGCTCTGCCCCTTTACACAATAAGAGAAGCAGGGCAAGGTGGTTTGTAGTAGGTTTCAGGAAGTTTGGGGTGTGTTTGGGGCTGGTTTGAGCTGTTTTGGTTCTCTGACCCTGTATCCCATAGGACAAACAGAACCATGTGGTTTGGGGGTGTTTTGGGGCTCTTTTGGGGGTGTTTTTTCCTGGTTTTGTGCTGTCTTGGGTGTTTGACCCTCTATCCCATAGGAGATGCAGGACAGGGTGGTTTTGGGGTGTTTTAGGACGTTTTTGGAGTGATTTTGGCCTCTGACCCTGTGTTCCATAGGAGAAGTAGGAGAAGGTGGTTCTGGGGTGGTTTTATGGTGTTTTGCGGCTCTGATCTGTGTCCTATAGGAGAAGCAGGAGAAGGTGTTTTTGGGGTGTTTTTTTGTGTGTTTTGGGCTTCTTTTGGCTCTCTGACTGGAATCCCATAGGAGAAGCAGGACAAGGTGGTTTTGGGGTGGTTTTGGGTGTTTTTGGTGAGTTTTAGGATGTTTTTTGGCTGTTTTTCTGCTGGTTTTGGCTCTGACCTTGTAACCCATAGGAGAAGCAGGACAGGGTGGGTTTGGGTGTTTTAGGGTGGTTTGAGGGTGGTTTGAGGGTCCTGACCCTTTAGACCATAGGAGAAGGAGGGCACGGTGTTAATGGGGTGGTTTTGTGGTGGTTTTGGTGTGTTTTGGGCTCTTTTGGGGCTGCTTTGGGTCTATTTTGGGGCTCTGAGCCTGTATCCTATGGGACAAGCAGGCCAAGGTGTTTTTGGGGTGTTCTGGGGTGGTTTGGGGTGGTTTTATGTTGATTTTTGGCTCTGACCAGGTATTCCATAGGAGAAGCAAGGCAAGGTGATTTTCTGGTGGTTTAGGGTGTTTTGGGGATGTTTTAGCGTGTTTTGGGGCTGGTTTTGGTTTTGTGTTGGCTTGGGGCTGGTTTTGGGTTCTGACCCTGTATCCCATAGGAGAAACAGGAGAAGTTGGTTTTGGTGTGTTTTGGGGGTATTTTGGTGTGTTTTGGGCTCTTATGTGGCTCTGACACTGTATCCCATAGAAGAAGCAGGACAAAATGGTTTTGGGGTGTTTTAGGCTATAGTTTGAGTGGTTTGGGGCTGGTTTCGGACTGATTTTGGGATGTTTTGGATCAGTTTTGGGGCTCTGACCATCTATGCCATAGGAGAAGCAAGACATGGTGGTTTTGTGGTGGTTTAGGGTTGTTTTGGTATATTTTAATGTGTTTTGGGGCTGGTTTTGGGTTCAGACCCTGTATTCCATAGGAGCAGCAGGACAAGGTGGTTTTGGGGTGTTTTACGGTGTTTTGGTGGTGTTTCTGGTTTGATTTTGGCATCTGACCCTGTGTCCCATAGGAGAAGCAGGCAAGGTGGTTGTGGGGTGTTTTGGGACTGTTCTGGGTCTCTGACCCTTTATACAATAGGAGAACCAGGGCAAGGTGGTTTTGGGGTGGGTTTGGGGTGGATTAGTGTGTTTTAGGAGTTTTGGTGTAGTTTTGGGCTCTGCCCCAGTATCCCATAGGAGAAGCAGGATAAGGTGGGTTTTAGTGGTTTTGGGTGTTTTGGGGTGGCTTAAGGGTGTTTGGGGTGCTTAAGGTGTTTTTGGTGTGTTTTAGGGTGTTTTTGTGGTGTCTTTGGAGTGGTTTTGGGCTTTGACCCTGTATTTCATAGGAGAAGCAGGAGAAGGGGGTTTGGGGATGTTCTGGGGCTGTTCAGGGGCTTTGATCTCCACCCCACAGGAGAAGCAGGAGAAGGTGTTTTTTGGGGTGGTTTTGAGGCTGTTTTGGGGCTCTGAGCCTTTATTCCATAGGATAAGCAGGGCAAGGTGGTTTGGGGATGGGTTTGGGCGAATCAGGGTGTTTTAGGAGTGGTTTGTGGGTGGTTTTGGGCTGATTTTGGGCTGTTTTAGTGCTCTGACTCTGTATCCCATAGGAGAAGCAATACAAGGTGATTTTGGGTTGTTTTGGGGGTAGTTTTGGGTGGTTTTGGTGTCGTTTCAGGCTGGTTTGGGGTGGTTTTGTGGCTGGTTTTAGGCTGTTTGTTGCTGTTTTGGGGCTCTGCCCCTCTATCCCATGGGAGAAGCAGGACAAGGTGGTTTTGCAGTGGTTTTGGGGCTCCCCATGGCCGTGCCCTGCCCCATGCCCATGCCCTGCCCCATGGCCATGCCCCGCTCACCAAGCCAGGTTTCTCTGACAGCTCCAAGAGCCTTTCCAGCAGCAAGGACAGTGTCAGCAGTCTCTGGGGGTCCTCAGCGCCCTCAGCACCACCAGCACTGGAGGCCATGGGCTAAAGGCAAACACAGGCATTGAGACCCCATCGAGCCTGTAGGGCTCATGGGAGGCCATCAGGGCCCTTTGGGACTCACAAGCAAGTTGGGGATGGAGGTGTCCTGGGTGCCCTGGAGCATCCTCAGCAGCTCCCATAGGGCCTCCGAAGTCTCAGATGTGGTCAGGACCATGTCCCACATGTAAACGTCAGCGCTGGAAGGCAGGGCGCTGAGTCAGCATGGTCCATGCATCCCATGGGATGTCCTGTGGGGGTTAGCGGTGGTGCTCCCCATGGGGTGGGATGCAGGGACCCGCTCCTCAGGGATGCCACAGCATCATGGAAAGGGCCTTAAGATCATCCAATGAAAACTCCAGTGCCATGGGGTGGGATGGAGGGACCAGCTCCTCAGGGATGTCATAGCATCAGAGAAAGGGCCTTAAGATTATCCTATTCCAGCCCCAGTGCCATGGGGTGGGATGCAGGGACCTGATCCTCAGCATCATAGAAAGGGCCTTAAGATCATCCATTGCCGTGGGTCCTTGGGTCTGGTGGCCATAGGGACCAAGCCCTCAAGGCTGGTACCTGTTTCTCAAGGGCACATTGAGGACCATGCCGATCATGAATGCCCTCGGGTCCTTGATGGCCATCAGGATGAGGAGCCCTTCCATCCTGCGCCACGTCGCTTCCAGGCTGCTATTCTGCAGGCATTCATGGATGCTCCTCACGGCGCTCGGCATCTGGAAGCGGAGCACGGGTGAGGATGGTGCTGAGACCGCGTTCCCCATCCCTCTCTCCTGCTTTGGGTACCCAAGACCCCTCCTAGGTTTGGGATGGGGGAGGAAGGACTGAAGGGGATGGGAATGCAGCCATGGGGCACCCACCTCCGCCAGCCAGAAGTCGAGGTCCCTTGTGACCAGCTCCAGGATGTCCTCTGGCACCCTCCTGTCCAAGATGCTCGAGTCCTTCATGGCCTCCATGACCATGCAGATCATGTCCCACAGGACACAGTAGGAAGCTCCCATAGGACACAATGGGGAGCTCCCATAGGACGCAATGGGAAGATCCCATAGGACACAATGGGCTGTTGGTGGCACCCGTTGAGCTTCTCCTCCCCCAGCATCCCAAATCCTTCTCGTCGGGGCTGCTCCATCCCTTCTCCTTGGTCTTGGAATTGCCTCAGGAGCAGGAGCTGGTTGCGCTCCATGCGCTGCTCCAGGTGGGATGGATTCCCAATGATGTGCTGTGGGTCCATCACTTGAGTGCCCTCGTTGGCTCTTCCATGATTGTGGAATGGCGGACGTTCCAGTTGGGTCTCCATGAACCATCTATGGGCTTGGAAGCCCCTTTGCAAAGGGATTTGGGCTTTGGATTCACTCCTGGAGCTGGGAACCTCCTTGTCTCCAGGTGCTGTGGGATGGCCTCAGCTTCCCAAGTGTGATCCCAAAGTTGCTGTCATACACCCCACATTCCAATCATAAGGATTATCCCAAGGGCCTCTGTTGCCCTTAACTGCATCCAAATCCTGTGGGCTGGAATCTCTAAGCCCTGCTCCCTTTCCCGGTGCCGTCACCTTGTCTATGGTTCAGGTTTCCTAAAGGGATAATCTGGGATTTGGGAGCAAGAAACTGCCCATGGGAACAGGAAACTGCTGGTGTTGGGGTGATTTTGGGGTGCTGAGGTTGGTTTTGGGGTGTTTTGGGGTGGTTTTAGGGTGGTCTGGTCAATGCGGCCAAGGCCTAGGAAGGTACCAGCCCCCCCCAAACTGCACCCTCAGCATGGGGTTGGCTTTGGGGTGTGTTTGGGGGTGCTGTGTTGGTTTGGGGCTGCTGAGGTTGGAGTTGAGGTGGGTTTGGGGTGCTTTTGGCATGCTGAGGTTGAGTTTGGAGTGGGTTTGGGGGTGCTGTTTTGATTTCGGGGGTTTAAAGGGGTGGCTTTTGAGGGTGGTTGGGGGTGTTTTGGGCTGGTTTTGGGGGTGTTTTGTGCTGTTTTGGGGGTGTTTTGGGCTGGTTTGAGGGATGTTTGGGGCTGGTTTACGGGTGTTTAGAGCTGTTTCAGAGGTGTTTTGGTCTGGTTTGGGGGTGTTTCGGGCTGTTCTCAGGGTGTTTGGGGCTGTTTTGTGGATGTTTTGTGCTGGTTTGGGGTGTTGTGGCGGTGTTTTGGGGTGTTTTGTGCTGGTTTGTGGATGTTTTGGGCTGTTCCAGGCTGGTTTTGGGGTGCTGACGTCCCATTCCCCCAGTGCCAAGGGCTGTGTCCCTGTTCTCCTTCATGGAGCCGGTGCTGAGCCCCGACACCCCCCAACCCCCGGAAAGGCCATAGGGGGGTGCCCCCCCATCGGGTACAGGGACCCCCCTATTTGGGGACCCCCCATGTCCCCCTTGTACGTGGGGTTGGGACACATGTGGGGCTGGAACCCCCTGCCCCCAATATGGGGAAACCCCAGGGCCCCCTCCCCCATTGCCCTTTGCCTCCCCCAGAGCACCCCCAGCCCTGAACCTACCCGAGAAGGTGCCGCAGCTCCACAGCGACCACTGGAGGGTACCATTTCGGGGTGGTTTTGGGGTAATTTGGGGCTATTTTGGGTTCTCTCTGGGTGCCACCCATAGGAGAAGCAGGACAAAGTGGTTTTGGGGCGTTTTGGGGGTGTTTTGGTGTGGTTTTCGGCTCTGACCCTGTATCCCATAGGAGAAACAGGAGAAGTTGGTTTGGGGGTGTTTTGGGGGTATTTTGGGGTGGTTTCAGGCTGGTTTGGGGCTCTGACACTGTATCCCATAGGAGAAAGCAGGACATGGTGATATTTTAGTGGTTTTGGGGAGTTTGAGGATGGTTTTGGGGTAGTTTTGGGCTCTGCCCCAGTATCCCATAGGAGAAGCAGGATGAGGCGGTTTTAGAGCAGTTTAGGTTGTTTTGGGGATGTTTTAGGGTGTCTTGGGGCTGGTTTTAGTCTCTGACCTTGTAAATCCATCAGAGAAGCATGAGAAGGTATTTTTTAGCATGTTTAAGGATGTTTTGGGGTGTTTGAGGGTGGTTTTGAGGTGTTTTTGGAGTGGGTTTTGGCTTTGACCCTGTATCCCATAGGAGAAGCAGGACAAGGTGGGCTTGGGCTGCTTTGAGGCTGCTTTGAGGTGTTTTGGTTCTCTGACCCTGTCGTGAACCACGTGGTATGGGGAGGTTTTGGAGTGGTTTGGGAGTGTTTTTTGTCTGGTTTTGGGCTGTTTTTGGTGGTTGACCCTGTATCCCATAGGAGATGCAGGACAGGGTGGTTTTGGGGTGTTTTAGCAGGTTCTTGGGGTCATTTTGGCCTCTGACCCTGTATCCCACGGGAGAAGAACAAGGCGGTTTTGGGGTGGTTTTATGTTGTTTTGCAGCTCTAACCTCTGTCCCATAGGAAAAGCAGGACAAGGTGGTTTTGGGTTGTTTTGGGGCTGATTTTGGTTGATTTTGTGAGTTTTAGAGTGTTTTGGGGCTGTTTTTCTGCTGGTTTTGGGCTCTGACCCTGTATCCCATAGGAGAAGCTGGAGAAGTTGATTTGAAGTCTTTTAGTGTTGTTTTGGCAGTGGTTTTTGGTGGTTTTGGGCCCTGACCCTGTATTCCATAGGAGAAGCAGGACAAGGTGGTTTTGGGGTGTTTTTTGGGGTGTTTTGGTGTGGTTTTGGGCTCTGACCCTGTGTCCCATAGGAGAAACAGGAGAAGTTGGTTTTGGGGTGTTTTGGGGTATTTTGGGGTGGTTTCAGGCTGGTTTGGGGCTCTGACACTGTATCCCATAGGAGAAGCAGGACAAAATGTTTTTGGGGTGTTTTAGGCTGGAGTTTGGGTGGTTTGGGGCTGGTTTTGGAGTGTTTTGGATCAGTTCTGGGGCTCAGACGATGTATGCCATAGGAGAAGAAGAACAAGGTGGTTTTGGGGTGGTTTTGCAGTGCTTTAGGGTGTTTTTGTTGTGGTTTTGGGGTGTTTTGGTTTTGGGTGTTCTTGGGCTGGTTTGGGGTTGGTTTTGGGCTGTTTTGCAGCTGTTTTGGGGCTCTGACCCTGTATCCCACAGGAGAAGCAGGACAAGGTGGTTTGGGGCAGTTCTGGGGTGTTTTGGGGGTATTTTGGGATGGGCTTGGGGCTGATTTTGGGCTGGAGAAGCAGGACAAGGTGGTTTTGGGGTGTTTTAGGGTTTTTTTGAGGTGTTTTGGGGGTGTTTTTGGTCTCTGATCCTTTATCCCTTTGGAGAAGCAGCACAAGGTGCTTTTTGGGTGGGTTTTGGGTGGTTTTGTGGTGGGTTTGGGTGGTCTTTAGGGTGTTTTTGGGGTGTTTTGGATCTCTGACCCTGTACCCCCTAGTAGAAGCAGGACAAGGTGGTTCTGGGGTGTTTTTGGGGTGGTTTAGGATGTTTTGTTGATGTTTTAGTGTGGTTTTGGGCTGGTTTTGGGCTCTTTTTGGGGCTCTGACCCTGTATCCCGTAGAAGCAGGACAAGTGGTTTGGTGTGGGATTTTTTGGTGGTTTTGTGTATTTTGGGGGTATTTTAGGGTGTTTTTCTTCTGTTTTGGTGATGGTTTTGAGCTCTGACCATGCATCCTATAGAAGAAGCAGGACAAGGTGGTTTTGGGGTGGTTTTGGTTGTTTTTGGGTAGCTTATGTTGCATTTTGTTGCTCTGACCCTGTATCCCATAGGAGAAGCATGAGAAACTGGTTTTGGAGTGGTTTTGGTGTGTTTTGGGGGTGTTTTGGTGGCTCCCACCCTGTATGCCATAGGAGAAGCAGCAGGGGTTGGATTTGGGGTGGCTTTGTGTGGTTTTGGTGTGCTTTTGGTTTGGTTTGGTTTGATTTTGGGGTCTGACCCTGTATGCCGTAAGAGAAACAGGACAAGGAGATCTTGGGTTGTTTTGGGTTATTTGGGGGCTGTTTTGTGGCTGTTTTGGGGCTCTGATCCTGTATCCCATAGGAGAAGCAGGACAAGGTGGTTTTGGGGTGTTTTAAGGGTTTTTATGGGGTGTTTTGGGGCTCTGTCCCTGTATCCCATAGGATGAAGCAGGACAAGTGGGTTTCGGGTGGTATAGGGTGTTATGGGAGGTTTTGAGGCTGTTTTGGGGTGGGTTTGGGCTGGTTTTGGCTGGTTTGGGTCTCTATTGGGACTCTGACCCAGTATCCCATAGGAAAAGCAGGACAAGGTGTTTGGGGAGGTTTTTTGATGCTTTTGGGCATTTTTGGTTCAGGTTTGGGCTTTGAGCATGTACCCTATAGAAGAAGCAGAACAGGGTGATTTTGGCGTGGTTTAGGTGTTCTGGGGGAGCTTATGTTGCTTTTTGTGGCTCTGTGCCTGTATCCCATAGGAGAAGCAGGAGAAGGTGGCTTTGGGCTGGTTTTGGCCTGTTTCGGGGTTCTGACCCTGTATCGCATAAGAGAAGCTGGATAAGATGGTTTGGGGGTGCTTTGCTGGTTTTTGGGTGTGTTTTGGGATATTTTGGCGGTATGACCCTGTATAGCAGAGGAGCAGCAGGAGAAGGTGTTTCTCAGGTGGTTTTCGTGGTGGTTTTTGTGGGGTTTTTGGTGTGGTTTTGGGGTGTTTTAGGGTGTTTTTTGGACTCTGACCCTGTGTCCCATAGGAGAAGACGGACCAGGTGGTTTTGGGGTGGGTTTTTTGGCTGTTTTTAGGGTGATTTTGGGCTGTTTTGGAGTTGGTTTTGGGCGCTGACCTGTAACCCATAGGAGAAGGAGGACAAATTGGGTTTGGGTGTTTTAAGGTGGTTTTGGGGTGTTTTGGGTGGTTTTGGAGCCCTGACCCTTTATACTATAGGAGAAGGAGGGCACGGTGCTAATGGGGTGGGTTTGGCTTGGTTTTGGGGTGCTTTTAGGGTGTTTTGGGCTCTTTTGGGGCTGCTTTGGGTCTATTTTGTTGCTCTGAGCCTGTATCCTATACGACAAGCAGGGCAAGGTGGTTTTGGGGTGTTCTGGGATGGTTTGGGGTGGTTTTGGTGTGGTTTTGGTCTCTGACCATGTATTCCATAGGAGAAGCAGGACAGGGTGGTTTTGTGGTGGTTTAGGGTGTTTGGGGGATGTTTTAACGTGTTTTGGGGCTGGTTTGGGGTTGGTTTGGGCTGGTTTTGGGCTCTGACCCTGTATTCCATAGGAGAAGCAGGACAAGGTGGTTTGGTGCTGCTTTGAGGCTGGTTTGAGCTGTTTTGGTTCTCTGACCCTGTATCCCATAGGACAAGCAGAACCATGTTGTTTGGGGGTGGTTTGGGGGTGTTTTGGTGGTGGTTTTTGTCTGTTTGGGGGCTGTTTGGGGTTTTTGACCATCTATCCCATAGGAGATGCAGGACAGGGTGTTTTGGGGGTGTTCTAGGTGGTTTTGGGGGTCATTTTGGCTTCTGACCCTATATCCCATAGGAGAAGTAGAACAAATGGTTTTGGGGTGGTTTTGGGGTGGTTTTATGCTGTTTTGGGGCTGTGACCTGTACCCCATAGGAGAAGCAGGAGAAGGAGGTATTAGGGTGGTTTGAGGTGGTTTTGGTGTGGTTTTGAGCTCTGACCATGTATCCCATAGGAGAAGCAGGACAAGGTGGTTTTGGGGTGTTTTGGGGGCTGTTTTGGGGCTCTGAGCCTTTATACCATAAGAGAATCTGGGCAAGATTATTTTGGGGTGGTTTTGGGGTAGGTTTGGGGCTGGTTTTGGGCTCTGCCTTTGTGTTGTGTAGGAGAAGCAGGACAAGGTGGTTTTGGGGTGTTTTTGGCCTCTGAACCTGTATCCCATAGGGGAAGCAGGACAAGGTGATTTTGCGGTGGTTTAGGGTGGTTTTACGATGCTTTAGCGTGTTTTTGGGCTGGTTTTGGTTTGGTTTGGGACTGGTTTCAGCGTGTGACCTCGTATCCAGTATGAGAAGCAAGACACAGTGGTTTTGAAGTGGTTTTGGGGTGTTTTAGGGTGTCTTTGAGGTGATTCTGGGCTCTGACCCTGTATCCCATAGGAGAAGCTGGATAAGATGGTTTTGAGGTGTTCAGGGTTTTTTTGAGATGTTTTGGGATACTTTGGGGCTCTCACCCTGTATCCCATAGGAGAAGCAGGACAACGTTGGTTTGGGGTGTTTTAGGGTGGTTTTGAGGTGTTTTGGGGTGTTTTTAGTCTCTGACCCTTTATCCCTTTGGAGAAGCAGGGCAAGGTGTGAACCCGTTGTGACATCATGGCCACCATTATCACAGTATCACAGTAAGTTAGTGATTGGAAGGGACCTCAAAAGATCATCTAGTCCAATCCCCCTGCCGGAGCAGGAACACCTAGATAAGGTTACACAGGAACGGGTCCAGGCGGGTCTTGAATGTCTCCAGAGAAGGAGACTCCACAACCTCCCTGGGCAGCCTGTTCCAGTGTTCCGTCACCCTCACTGAGAAGAAGTTTCTTCTCAAGTTTAAGTGGAACCTCTTGTGTTCCAGTTTGTACCCATTGCCCCTTGTCCTATCATTGTTTGCCACTGAGAAGAGCTTGACTCCATCCTCGTGACACTCCCCCTTTATATATTTATATACACTAATAAGGTCATCCCTCAGTCTCCTCTTATCCAAACTATAGAGACCCAGCTCCCTCAGTCTTTCCTCATAAGGGAGATGCTCCACTCCCTTAATCATCTTAGTTGCCCTGTGCTGGACTCTCTCCAGCAGGTCCCTGTCCTTCTTAAACGGAGGAGCCCAGAACTGGACACAATATTCCAGATGAGGTCTCACCAGGGCCGAGTAGAGGGGAAGGAGGACCTCTCTCGACCTACTAACCACCCGCCTTCTAATACAACCCAGGATGTCATTGGCCTTCTTGGCCACAAGGGCACAGTGTCGGCTCATGGTCACCCTGTCGTCCACCAGGACCCCCAGGTCCCTCTCACCTACACTGCTCTCTAATAGGTCATTCCCCAATCTATACTGGAACCTGGGGTTGTTCCTGCCCAGATGTAGGACTCTACACTTTCCCTTGTTATATTTCATCAAGTTATTCACCGCCCAACTCTCCAGCCTGTCCAGGTCTCTCTGGATGGCAGCACAGCCTTCTGGCGTGTCAGCCACTCCTCCCAGCTTAGTGTCATCAGCAAACTTGCTGATAGTACACTCAATTCCCTCATCTAAATCATTGATGAATATATTAAATAATACTGGTCCCAGTACCGACCCTTGAGGCACTCCACTAGATACAGGCCTCCAACTAGACTCCGCCCCATAGATTATAACTCTCTGGCTTCTCTCCTTCAGCCAGTTCACAGTCCACCTCACTACCCGATCATCCAGACCACACTTCCTCAATTTAGCCGCAAGGATGCTGTGGGAGACCGTGTCAAACGCTTTGCTGAAGTCAACGCAGACCACATCCACCGCTCTGCCATCATCCATCCACCGTGTTATTTCCTCATAAAAGGCTACGAGATTGGTCAAGCATGACTTCCCCTTGGTGAAGCCATGTTGACTGCTCCTCATACCCCTCTTATCCTTGATATGCCTTAAGATGGCCCCAAGGATAAGGTGTTCCATCACTTTCCCAGGAATGGAGGTGAGGCTAACCGGTCTATAGTTACCCGGGTCCTCCTTCTTGCCCTTTTTGAAGACAGGAGTGACATTTGCTTTCCTCCAGTCCTCAGGCACCTCTCCCGTTTCCCAAGACTTGGTAAAGATGATGGAGAGCGGTCTAGCAATGACCTCTGCCAGTTCCCTCAGCACCCGCAGGTGCATCCCATCTGGACCCATGGATTTATGGATGTCCAGATTGCTCAACTGGTCTTTAACCCATTCCTCATCGACTAAGGCAGACCGCTCCGTTGACCTATCTCCATCTGAGGTCTCAGTGGTACAGGGCTCTTCACGACTGCCTCCGGCAGAGTAGACAGAGACAAAGAAGGCATTCAGTAACTCTGCCATCTCTGTATCTTCTGTCACCAGGGCACCCGTCCCGTTCATCAGCGGGCCTACATTGCCTCTGGTGTTAGTTTTATCTGCCATGTATTTGAAAAAGCTCTTTCTGCTGTCCTTGACCCCTCTCACCAGCTTTAATTCCAAGGAGGCCTTAGTCATCCTAGCTGCTTTCCTACATCCTCTAGCAGCAGCCTTATATTCTTCCCAAGTGGCCAGCCCTTCCTTCCATGACCTGTAAACTCTTCTCTTCCACTTGAGCATACCCAGCAATTCCCTATTTAGCCACGCAGGTCTCCTGACCCTCTTCCTTGACTTCCTACGTGTCGGGGTGCTCCGATCTTGAGCTCGGAAAAAGTAGTCCTTGAACGTCAACCAACTATCTTGGGCCCCTTTCCCTTCAAGCAGCCTAGCCCATGGGATTTCCCCTAGCAATTGCTTGAACAGGCCAAAGTTTGCCCTGCTAAAGTCCAGGGTTGCGATTCTACTTGCTATTCTACTGACCCTACCACACAAGATCCTGAATTCTACCATCTCGTGGTCGCTGCAACCAAGGCAGCCCTCAACCTTCACTGCTTCGATCAGACCCTCCTTGTTAGTGAGGATGAGATCCAGCAGCGCTCCTCTCCTGGTTGGCTCATCCACCATTTGCATGAGGAAGTTATCATCCATACACTGGAGGAACCTCCTGGACTGCGGCTGGGTTGCCGAGTAGTCCTTCCAGCAGACATCAGGGAAGTTAAAAACCACCACGATGACCACGGCCTGTGACTGTGAGGCCGCTCTCAGCTGCCTGTAGAAGGCCTCGTCAACTTCCTCACCCTGATCCGGTGGCCTGTAACAGACCCCCACAACAGTATCGCCCCTGCCAGCCTGCCCCTTAATTCTCACCCACAGACTCTCGACTCGCTCATCATCTGTCCCCGGACAGAACTCAACGCACTGTAGCTGCTCTCGCACATAAAGAGCAACCCCACCACCCCGCCTGGCTGGCCTGTCTTTCCTGAAAAGGACACAGCCCTCCATGACTATATTCCAGTCATGTGAGCTGTCCCACCACGTCTCTGTAATTGCCACCAGATCATAGTCTCCCGACTTAACACAGGTTTCTAGCTCCTCCTGCTTATTTCCCATGCTGCGCGCATTGGTGTACAGACATTTCAGGGAGCGAGCTGAGCACACCGATTTCACCCTAGGATTACAGGAGGCCTCCCAGTCTTCACCAATTCCGGAGCGCTGTCCCACTGAGGCAAGCCCAGCTACAACCCCATCCCCCTTCGAATCTAGTTTAAAGCTCTCCAAATGAGCCCTGCTAATTCGTGCCCCAGCATCCTTTTACCTCTGTGCGATAAACCTTTCCCACATGCCATTGTCCAGACTGGTGCCCTATAAAACCAGCCGTTATCAAAGAATCCAAAGCCCTGCCTGCAGCACCAGCCTCGAAGCCAATCGTTTATGGACTGAATTTTCCCATTCAGTCCTACATCATCAATAGAAGATGGAAGGAGCGAAGAGAAGATCACCTGAGCCCCAGAGTCTTTCACCATCCGCCCCAAGGCCCTGTAGTCTTTCTTCCTCTCCCTCAGACTGCGGGAAGCAGCTTCCCCCTCACCCGTCTGGAAGACCAGCAGCGGGTAGTAGTCTGTCGGGCGCACCAGGTTGGGGAGCGCCCTGGTGATATCCCTGATCCGGGCTCCAGGCAGACTACACACTTCCCTATGATGAGGGTCAACTCTGCATATCGGGCCCTCTGTTCCTTTCAGAATGGAATCACCCACTACAATGACCCTTCTTTCTTTCTTACCAGAGGCAGTCTTGAGGTGCGAAGTCGACCGCTTTTTCCTATGTGGCCTTGGAGGTGGGCCTTGCACCACATCCTCACCTACCTCTCCTTCCAGATCCAGGGCCTCAAACCTATTACAGAGGGACACCTGGGGAAGCGGGGCAGGAAGGGAGGAGGGCTGCCCACGACGCCGAACCGGAACTCGCTTCCAACCCTCCTCATCTTTTTGGTCCCCTACCTCCGGGCGACAGCTACATGACAGGGGCTGTCTCAGGCCATCCCCCTCTCTCTGAGAGGGCAGGGGGTCCATCCCCTTTTGGGGGGTATCTCCCTGGAGCCGTTCCAACTGCCCAGCCAGGGAGTTACTCCAGCAGTCGATCTCCCTTTCACACTCCCTGATGCTCCTCAGCGTCTCAACCTCCTCCTTAAGTTCAGCCACCAAGCTAAGCAGATCTTCCACCTGCTCACACCTCACACAGGTGGAATGCTGTCCTCCCTCCCCCGGCAGTAGCAGGCTCTGGCACTCCCTGCATCCAGAGACCTGAACAGCCACAGTTAGGGCCGGGGTCTCTGTCTGAGTTGCTACAGCCCTTTTACTGCTAGCTCTCTTTCTGGAGGCGACCATACTGGTCAGCAAAACGATCTACGTGTTCTTCCCTGGGCCTGGTGGGCAGCGACGTGTCGCTGTCCTCTCAAAGGCTTTTTCAAGTCAAGGGGCAGGGGAGTGGTCGCCGTTCACCATGGGAACGCCCCCCGCCACGTCACCGCTCTCTCGCAAGGGCTGCTGGAACTTCGGGAATCCGGAACTGTTGGGAAATGTCGGGAATCGCGATGCCTCTGCGCTATCCCCTCTGATTTTCCTGATCTCGGTAGAACCTCGATATCGCTGTAGCGTGCCGGCTGCGGCTCTAGCTGGGCTAGCTCCAATCAGCTGACTGTTGCAGAGCTGAAGACTGATGTTTCAGTGCTTTTTGGATCCAGCCCTTGGGGAGCACGACTGGCCTGCAGCTGTGGGAGTCCTGGCCTAGGGATTGACGATAAACCCCTAAGCCTGGCTCTGAAAGGTCGCCCGCTGTGTAACATTTAGAAGAGCCTCAGAACGTTATTTCAAGGAGTATTTTTATTCTTTTCCCCACAGGAAAAGCAAATATCTAAGCTGCCATGAGAAAAAAGCCCCGTTCCTGACTCTCCCCTGTGCATGGGGATTCATGAACTGTGGGGATGCGGTGGGAGGAAGCATGAGAGCAGAATGGCAATGGCACTGTCGCCTTTAATTCAGTAATGTCCCAGAGCCAGGGAGGATGCTGGAGGCACACGTGGGGCAGCTGCACATAACCCTGGGGTGCTTTATGAAGGTGAGAGCTGTTGACAGAAGAGATTCACACCTCCTTGTGTGGCATTACCCTCTCCATTTAGGACTGTTAACGCTGAATTCTCTCTCCTTAGGCTCACCGCTCCTCTCTTGGGACCAACCCAAGGGGCACAGAGTGTGCAGCTGCAGGTGAGCTCAAGGGCTGCAATAAGATTCCCAAAATAGTGTTCAATGCACACGCCAAGGGCTGGCTCCTGCATCCGTCACCACTCATAACTCCCTTCTGAGATAAGAGGTGCTTGACCTGAGTGACGATGGAATAGTCGACTGGAAGCCACGCACATTTTACTCCATCCTTCAAGCTATAATTGCCCCTGGCAGTGCTTACACCCGGGTTAGCCTGCCCTCGGGCTCCACCAGCATGCATCACCCATCACCAGAGCTGGAGCCTCTGGGCCACTCACCAGCACGCAGGCTGCTCTCTCCGTCTTTCCAGCCAAGACAGTTTTTACCTCGACTCTAAAGAGCAAAGTGGAGACAAAAGAAATGGGTAACTCCTGCTTCTTTGTTAATACTCCTGCTTCCCTTCTCTTACATCTCCTTCTCGACAGGCTGGAGAAATAGGCTGACAAGAACTGCAAAGGTTTAACAAGAGCCAAGTGCAAGGAGCTGTACCTGGGAATGAAAAGCTCCATGAACCAGGAAATGTTGGGGAATAACTGTTTGGAAAGCAGCTTTGCAGAATAGGATGCGAGGGTCCTGGCGGACACAAAATTGAAAGGAAGATGGCAATATGCCCTTGCTACCGAGAAGTTAAATGGTCTACTGGGTTGAATACACCAAACCCAGTGCCCTCACAAGAGGAAGACCAGCAACTCCAAGAGCTCCTCTGCACCCGCAAAGACATCACACCACCAGTAATGCTCGAAGGCAACACCAGAAGTGGCCAAAGGAGCCGGGCCAGCAGCAGGGCCACTCGCTGACCCTGCGGGACCAGGAGTCTCCATTTTTCACCCAGAAACCTTCCTCTCTCTGTTATTAAACACTTGAACATCCCAGAAAGCGTCTGGCGCTGCTGTCCAAGCTTCCAGCTGAGGATGAAGCAGTGGCAAATACAATGGAGAGCCCATGGCGACAGCCCCCAGCCACGCCCTGTGACGACCCCAGCCACGCCCTGCAACGTCCCCCAGCCACGCCCTGTGACGTCATTCCCCCCCCCCCCATTGTGACCTTGCTGCTCGCCCTGCTCATATTCCACCCAGGTACTCCCATAGGGCAGTTGCTGTGGGAGACGGCTCTGAGGAGCTCTCACAGGAGCACGTGCAGCAGCATCACTCAGCGCCCCAGAGGAAGGTCTTTCTGGACTGCCGGTGCCAGCAGCACCCGGGGTGCACCAACCCTGTGCTATGGATGCACAGTGTGTGGGGGGCTTCCCAGCCTCTGCCTGGGTGTTCCTTTTCCGCAAGTACCCTCAGCTGCTGCTCTTGCTGCAGGCCTGGGTCTTTCAGGAGATGAAGCAGTTCTTTGGCGGGCGCAGCTTGAAGGCATACCTGATGACACGCATGATCCTGGACGCGCTGCCCGCCTACGGCCTGGATGAAGGTTTCCTGGATGCGGTGCTGCGCCCCGACCTGCGGAGCCACACGTCGAGGTTCGTGCGAAGGCTCCTGGAGGCCACAGAGGAGTGCGCGGAAGAAGTGCTGAAACTCATGATCCACGAGGACTCCTGTGCTGGCAGCGGCTTGGGGAAGAGCCCCAGAGCCAGCGAGTGCTGGTCTGAGTTCAGCTGGTGGCAGGAGGGCAGCCCTGTGTTCAGCACCAGCTGGAGGGCGTGCCATGAGCGACGCAAGGGCAAGCTCGTGGTGAGGATCACCTCCTCCGGCAGCCAGCACAGAGGTGAGTGGACCGTCACCACCAGCGTGACCCGCTCTGACCGCCCCGAGCCCAGCCCCAGCCCCGCTGCCTGCACGCTGGGGACCCCTGTGCCCAGAGCAGCCCCCTCCGGCAGCGCTGCTGCAGCGGACGCAGACGCGCTCCCGAGCACCTCGACCGCTGCCGTGCAGGGGGGTCCTGCCTGTGTCCCCGCTCCCATCCCAGCGGAGCAGGAAGAGGCGCAGCAGGAGCCAGGGCAGGCTGTGCCCGGGGCCTCTGCTCCCCGCTGGGGCAGGGCCGGCTCCAAGCGGAAGAGCAGCAGCTCTGAAGACTCCGCTGCACCCCCCAAGAAGCGGCCCCGCCACTGATGATCCAAGGCGACACCAGCAGTGGCCAAAGGAGCCGGGCCAGCAGCAGGGCCACTCGCTGACCCTGCGGGACCAGGAGGCTCCATTTTTCACCCACAAACCTTCCTCTCTCTCTTATTAAACACTCGAACATCCCAGAAAGCGTCTGGCGTTGTTGTCCAAGTTTCCAGCTGAGGATGAAGCATCATCCTACCCTACAGCCCCCCCTTCACACACACTTCATCCTTCCTGAGGGTGCTTCAACACAGGGCCTTTCCTTGGAAGGTGTCTCTTGGTACCTCAGTTCCAGACACAGCAGCTGGAACAACTTTTGTGTCCTTTCAGAGAGGAAAAACGAAAATGAAATGAAGCTGCTCCTCTCACAGGGGAGAGGAAGCTGTGACTTGTGCAGTTGCAATCCTGCCCCAGGAAGGTTTACTCTTTCTCTGTGACTTTCCCCACCTGCAGTCGATTTAATCAGTTCTGGCTGTCCCAAGGACTTGTAGCAGTGGTGTGATGCTGTTTCTCTGCAGTTTGCAGAAGGGGAGAGCTCTGTCTGGACACTGTCCTCAAGGAAGCCATGCCATTAGAGTATCTTCTATATAGGCCAAGTCAGAGCCCCACGGGATCAGGGCTTTTTGGGAACAAGTGGTGCACAGGGGATTAACAGACTGCCCCTATGTCAGGCGGTGCTGTTCAACCTGCCTGGGCTCGGGAAGCATCGCTGCCACCAGCGCACAGAGCCTGGGCAGGGTGTGGGTGCCCAAGAGCCAGCAGTTTCGGGCTTCCTTCCCTCCTCCTGCACAGCCCGCTCTCAGGCCCCCAGTGGCAGGCATTATGGCCCCCCCATGTCTGGGGAGGACTTTCAGACGTGTCCCCATGTCCCCTCAGCTCCCCGCTGCCGTTCTAACCAGCAAGTGTCGAACAAAAGCCTCCAGAACCCGAGCACAGCTTTGGCAGAGCCAAGCTACCCAACCGAAAAGCTGCCCCCCATGGCTTCCCTCTGCCCAGGCACGCTTCCTGCCTAGGGTTTCATTGTCCCTGGGGCACTGCTCGGTGCACCTCTGACACAGCTGGCCTCCAGGTACAGGGCCCTGGCTCTACAAGCCCCTGGGTGCTGCCCTGGCAGCTCTGTTGCCCTGGGTGCCCAGCACTGTGCTTCCTTCTCCTCTTCCATCCTCTCCTCTCCACCCTCCCCAGCAGAGCTGTGCAGCCATGGCAGGGCACACTGCCAGAGACCAGAAGGTGCAGGGACCACAAAGAGCAGGGCTGCAGCCGAGCTGCTCTAGCAAAGCCCTGGGAGAGGGCTGCCCTTCAGTAGGACTGAAACTCCTCTGTCCTGCAGTGTTCTTGCCCTGCCCCACCAGAGCTCATCCCCCGCTGAGTGTGTATTTCACAGCCACCAAGGAAAGACCCTCAGTGTCAGACACCGTGCTTTGCACACAGGTCTTTACTGATCAGATGGAAGCACTGCTGGTAACAGCCTGGCTGCCCGGCGCTGCTGCTTGGGATCCTGGAGGAGGCTTTTGCTGGACATCAATCTTGGGAGCCTCTGGGCCTCAGAGGCTTTCCTGGATCCCGCCGCTGTGCACCGGATCTGCTCCCCAGAGCTGAGGAACTGAACAGAAAGCTCCGTAGCCTCGTGCAGAGAGAGGTGCAGAGCAGCACTACAGGTCTAGTCAGGACACATGGGGTGAGATCTTTACCCCAGAACTCGTCTGGTTCTATCAAAGTTCATTCTTGGTTGGGATGATGGTCAGAGGGAAGTCAGGGCCAGTCGCTGCTGTCCTGCAGACATCTAGTTGGTGGGCTATAGAAGTATTACATAGCAGGCAACAGCGTACCATTGAGTTCATTGGCTGTTTTCCCCTAAAATCAGATCCCCTTGAGGTATACATCAGACTTCCCATCTCCCGCATTACCCACCAAGTATATCCCGCTCTCGGAGCAAAAGCAGTCCCACGAGTGGGTTTGCCTTTACCTGAAGCAGGAATAACCCAGACTGTCTTCCCCAGCAAACTCTTTACGTGCACCACAGGAACTCTGTCCCCCTCTACAATATGTAAAAGTTCTGACTGGCCTGGGCCAGCCCTGGTGGCAGATCCTCTGGCGTTGAGCAACCAGGTGGCCTGTGGTAAGTGAGTATCCCAATGCTTGAAGGTTCCCCCACCCATTGCTCTCAGTGTAGTTTCTAACAGCCCCTTGTACCTTTCGATTTTCCCAGAGGCTGGTGCATGGCAGGGGATGTGATATACCCACTCAATGCCGTGCTCTTTGGCCCAAGTGTCTGTAAGGTTATTCAGAAATGAGTCCCATTGTCTGACTCAGCTCTCCCTGGGGTGCCGTGTCCCCACAGGATCTGTTTCTCAAGGCCCAGGACAGTGTTCCGGGCAGTGGCGTGGGGCACAGCGTACGTTTCCAGCCATGTGGTGGTTGCTCCCACCATGGTAAGCTCATGGCGCTTGCCTCGGCGGGTTGGAGGCAGTGTGATATAGTCAATCTGCCAGGCCTCCCCATATTTATCCTTCAGCCATCATCCTCCATACCAAAGAGGCTTTAACCGTTTGGCTTGTTTAATTGCAGCACATGTTTCACACTCATGAATAACCTGGGCAATAGTGTCCATTGTTAAGTCCACCTCTCAATCACGAGCCCATCTCTTTGTTGCATCTCTGCCCTGATGGCCTGAAGTGTCATGGGCCCACCGGCCAAAAATAATTCCCCTTTATGTTGCCAATCTAAGTCCATCTGAGCCACTTCAATCTCAGCAGCTTTATGCACTTGTTGGTAGTTCTGGTGTTCCTCAGTGGCCTGACTCTTGGGTGCATGGGCAACTACATTGTATACCTTCACCACCAGGCTCTGCATCGGGGCAGTGATATCTTGCCACAGTGCAGCAGCCCAGGTGGGTTTGCCTCTGCGTTGCCAGTTGCTCTGCTTCCATTGCTGCAACCACCACAATAGGGCATTTGCCACCCTCCATGAGTCAGTATAAAGTACTAGCCGCTTCTTTCCAACCTGAGCATCCCTGGTTCACTTGGAACCCCTCACCCCTTGTCCCATCGCTGAAGGTCCCTCCATGTCCTCCTTATGTTGAGGATGCAGCATTAGCAAAGAGGATGCAGCCCAGGCCATGGGGGGTGTTTATGGCTCCCATTGAGCTTCTCAGCCCCAAATCCATCCCATCTCCCCCCAGTCCTGACCCCCTTTGTGTCCCCACAGCGGGGGCATCGTTCCCATCTGCCCTGCTTGTGAGATGCTCTGAATCCCTATGGAATGCTGTGAATCCCTACGGGATGCTCTGCTTGCAGGATGCTCTGGAGCTCCCTTGTGCCACCAGCTCCTTCCTAAGATCCCTACATCAGGGAACATCCACACTGCAGCACAGAGATGTGGCATCATGGAGTCATGGAGTCATGGAATCATGGGATGGGTTGGGTTAAAGGCACCTTAAAGCTCATCCAGCTCCAACCCCTGCCATGGGCAAGGACAATTTCCATGGAGCAGAATGCTCCAAGCTCCATCCAACCATGCCCACTTCCAGGAACACCACACAAACCCCATTCGTTCTGCACCAATCCCTTTCCAAGCTCTTCTTCCCTCCCACCCCCCCCCCCCCCCAATTCCCTGGATTTTGGGTGCTTTTGAGGAGCAAAAAGCAGCAGTTTTGGGATCAATGTGGGATAAATCCTCACCAGGGACCTTGCTCCATGGGGATGCTGCATCTGCTCCCTGCATCCCACATCCTTGTGGTCCCTTGGGCACCTTCCTGGTCCTTTTGGGGGGCTCCCATGTGCCTGTTTGAGCCTTTGGGTGCCCCCCATCTGCTTCCACTGCCCTTTGGAGTACCCCCATCCACATTTGGGTGCTCCCCATCTGCTTCCATTGCCCTTTGGGGTGCCCCCATCCACCTTTGTGTCCCCCCCATCCATCTTTGGGTGCCCCCCATTTGCTTCCATTTTCTTCATCCCACAGAGCTCCAGAGCATCCCATAGGGATTCAAGTCATCCCAAGCCCATCAGACCCCCCCCATCTCCCCATGGAACACCCCATGGAACCCCCCATGCCCCCCCCCCCATGGAACCTTCCTCTCTATGACATCAGCCCCAGCACCAAGGGACCTGCATCCAGCACCCTAGGGCAGTTGCGCTTTGGGCACAGTGGTGGTAGCAGCTCCTTGGTGGCAGCAGCTCCTTGGTTGCACCTCCTTGGTGGCAGCATCTTGGTGTCATCCTCAGTGGTGGTGGCAGCTCCTGTGTGTCACCCTCAGCGCTGATGGCAGCAATGGCTTTGCTCCATGTCCTCATCGTGCTGTCATTGCCCTGGCTCGTGCATGGCTCCTGGGACAGCTGTGGGTGAGTGGCACCAGGCTCCGGGTATTCCATAGAGAGGTGCTGCTGCTTGCTTCCAACCATGGTCACACCAGTGGGGTGGTGGGACTGGGAGAACCCCGCTTCTTCGCCATCACCCCATGTGGTGGCACAGCCTAGCTATGGGGCACCCCATAGGGTCCCTTGTCCCTGCAGCACCCTAGGGGGTGGGATGATGCTCATCTTTGGGACACCCCATAGCGTCCCTTGTCCCTGCATCACCCAGTGGGGTGGGACGATGCTCGCTCTTCATTCCTAACCATCAAGTGTTGGGCTTCTGCTTCCAGAGGGACCTGCGGTACCCGTCCCATGGCTGATTACTATGGGATGTCACGCATTGTCGGAGGCATGGATGCGCACCAGGGCGCCTGGCCATGGATGGTCAGCATCCAGTTCCCCACGGCCACCGGCTTCTCGCACATCTGCGGGGGCTCCCTCATCACCCCCCAATGGGTCCTCACGGCCGCTCACTGCTTCATCGGGCAAAAGTAAGGGGGAGAAGGGATTCCAGCCATAGGGAATAGGCAAGGAGCAGCTCCCATCCCGTCTCCTTCCCCATCCTGGATGCTCTGGGAAGAGTGCTCAGGAGAAGGCTGCTTCCAGCTTGACACCCCTTGAGCCTAAGGCTTGCTGGGGCAGTGCTTTCCTTTGGGAAGCAGAAGCAATGTGGCTCCTTCCAACCCCTCTTCTCCATAGAATGGATTAGAATGGAATAGGAGGGGATGGAATGGAATGGAACGGGATGGAATGGGATGGATCATGGAATGGGTTGGGTGGCAAAGGAGCTTGGGATCATCCAGTTCCAAGCCCTTGCCATGGGCAGAGATGCCTTCCATAGAGCAGCTTGCTCCAAGCTGGCCTTGAGCGCTCTCAGGGATGGAGCATCCAAACCTTCTCCATCCATCCCATCCCAGTGCCCCAGCACCCTCATAGGGAATCCCTTATCTCCAACCTGCAATTCCGTCGGATCTCATCACCCCTTGTCCTATGGCTCCAATCCCTGCTCTTCCACTCCCTCCCAGCTTCACCACGGATTGGTACGTGATGGTCGGAATCACGGACCTGGCTTGGGCCAATTCAGAGACCCAGAAACGTTGGATCCGGAAGGTCGTGGTCCATGAGCGTTACACCAAGGCCTCCGACGGCTTCGACATCGCCTTGGTGGAGCTGGACCAGCCGGTGCAGTGCGGGTACCACGTGCAGCTCGCCTGCCTGCCCGATGCGACACTCAGGGTATCCCAGCTCTCTGAGTGCTTCATCAGCGGATGGGGCGCGAGGGAAGCCAGAAGTGAGTGCCCGACGGCCCCGTTGGCCTTGGATTGCTGGGTCACGGATTCATGGAATGGGATGAAAGGGAGGGTAAAGCTCATGCGGGTCTATTGGAGGTTGCTCTGACTGGGGTGGAGCATCCCAACCTTCTCCATCCAACCCATCCCAGTCTCCCACCACTTCCTTCAACCTGAGCATCCCTGGTTCAGTTGGAACCCCTCACCCCTTGCCCTATCGCTGAAGGTCCCTCCATGTCCTCCTTATGTTGAGGATGCAGCATCAGCAAAGGGGATGCAGCCCAGGCCATGGCGGAGGTGTTTATGGCTCCCATGGAGCTTCTCAGCCCCAAATACCCTCAAATCCATCCCTTCTACCCCCAGTCCTGACCCCCTTTGTGTCCCCACAGCGGGGGCATCCCCATCTGCCCTGCAGGAGGCCAAGGTCCGCCTCATCGACGTCCAGCTCTGCAACAGCAGCCTGTGGTACCGAGGGGCCATCAAGAGCCACAACCTCTGTGCTGGGTACCCCCAGGGGGGCATCGACACCTGCCAGGTAGGGATGTGCCACTGGGTCCTTCCTCTCCGCCCCCATCTGCAGGGCCTTGCTCTGCATCCCCCTTTATCCCAGCTTTGGAAGCGCATCCAGCTCCTGGTCCATCATCCCTGCACAGGAACCATAGAGGTTGGAGCTTTAAGAGCACTGAGATTCCACCACTAAACCATGTCGTGAGCATGAATTCATGGAATGGGTTAGCTTGTGAAGGAGCTTAAAGCATCCAGTTCTAAGCAAGGGTCACGGATGCCTTCCATTAGACCAGGTTGCTCCAAGCCCCATCCATCCTTCTCCACCCAACCCATCCCAGTGTCCCACCACCCTCATAGTGAACAACTTCCCCTTACCTCCAACCCAAACTCCCCTGTTGTATTTGGAACCCATCACTCCTAGTCTTACGGCTCCAATCCATGCTGAAGGTCACTCTCCACACGCAAATGATGAAGGAGAACCCTTCCATCCCCATGGGGTGACAGCGGTGGTCCCCTCTGGCGTTGCCATGGTGACCCGTGCCCATCCTCATCCTCTCCCGTTTTCCTCCATAAGGTGACAGTGGCGGTCCCTTCCGGTGTTGCCATGGCCGCCCATCCGCATCCTCATCCTCTCTGATTCTCCTCCATAGGGTGACAGCAGTGGTCCCCTCAGGCGTTGCCATGGCCACCAATCCCCATCCTCATCCCCTCTCTGATTCTCCTCCATAGGGTGACAGCGGCGGTCCCCTCATGTGCCGGGACACCCGTGCCAACTTCTTCTGGGTTGTGGGGCTGACGAGCTGGGGCCGTGGCTGTGCCAGGGCCAAGCAACCGGGGGTCTACACCTCGACGCGGCACTTCCATGACTGGATCCTCCACCAGCTGCGGATGTTCCGCTCCGCGGGAGCCTCCACAATGCCCCCGACATGGAGCCACCAGTATGTCTCCCATGCTCCCATCCAGCAGACGATGCCGGCTCCAACAGCCTCCAGCATCAGTGGCATCTGCTCCTTCCCATACCAGCTGCTGAAGGAATTAATCAGTCAGGTGCAGGAGCTGCTGCAGGCTCTAAGGGGCAAGAAGACTTGAGGAGCAGCATCGCTTGAAGCTGGCTTGAGCTTCAATAAAGTTGCCTTATTTTCCCATTGAGGAGATGCTTCGCCTGCCCATCTCCTGGTCCATGGGGAGGGATGGGAATGAGGGATGGAGGGTAGGGAACCGTGGGAAGCAGGAGCTGGAATCAACCAGGTTGGGAAAGACCTTCAGGAGCATCAAGTCCAATATTGCCCCCCCATTAGAGCATGGCATGAAGAGGGAGGGGGGACAGCTTCCATTAGACCAGGTTGCTCCAAGCCTCATCCATCCTTCTCCATCCAAGCCATCCCAGTGTCCCAGCACCCTCACTTCCTTACCTCCAACCTAAACTTCCCTGTTCCAGTTGGAAACCATCACCCCAGCTCCAATCCATGCTGAAGCCTCCTCTCCACACCCAAATAATGAAGCAGAACCCAAACTTCCATGGTTCTGCTTCATGCCTACATCCAGCTGGAGCATCCCGCTTCCAGGCTTGGGATCTTCCCTTAGGACCTCACAAGCTTCAAGGCTGTATCCATCCCAGCACCAAGCACCCGTCCCAGCTCCCAACACCCATCCCAGCACCCTTTGGACCTCTCCCAAATGCCAGCACTGGGGTTCCCATTGCCAGGAGCAGGGACTGGGGCCAGGGCTCACCCTTGTCCAGCTGGCTGGGTCCCTATTCACCCCTCATCCCATGAAGATCCCATTAGGACCCCATTAAGATCCCATTAAGTCTCCATTAGGATCCCATTAGGACTCCATTATTATTCCATTAATACGCCTTTAAGACCTAATTAATATCCTACTAGGACCCCATTAATATCCCATTAGTATGCCATTAGGACCCCATTAGGATCCATTAAGACCCCATTACGATCCATTAAGACCACATTAAGTTCCCATGAGGATCCAATTAGGACCCCATTAAGATCCCATTAGGATGACATTAGGAGCCCTTTAGGACCCCCATTAAGATCCAATTAGGATCTATTAAGGCCCCATTAAGACCCCATTAGGATCCCTTTAGGATCCTATTAAGAGCCCATTAAGATCCTGTCGTGGTTTAAACCCAGCCATGCAGCTCGTTCACTCACTCCCCGCCTTCCTCCATCCCCCTACTCCCAGAGGGATGGAGAAGTGAATCGAAAAGAATGCAACTCCCCCCGGTTGAGGTAAGAACAGTTTAGTAACTAAGGTATAACACAAATCACTGCTGCTACACCAATAGTAGCAATGATAAAGGAAATAACAAGGGAAGAAAGTACACCACCTCACCACCCACCGACCGATAACTTGCCACCCCAGCCCAACCAAACACCGACTGATACCCAGTCCAAACCCGCAGTCCTCCCCCTTCCGGGTCACTCCCCGTTACATCCCGGGCATGACGTGCTGTGGCACGGAATACCTCTTTGGTCAGTTTGGGTCAGGTGTCCTGTCCCTGCTTCCTCCCAGCTTCCCTCCTCCCTGGCAGAGCATGAGGCTCACAAAGTCCTTGGGCAGAGCAAACATTAGAGCAGTAACTAAGAACATCGGTGCTATCAGCACTGTTCCCAGGCTGAGAGTCAAAACCACAGCACTGCAGCAGCTACCAAGAAGGAGAAAAAATGACTGCTACTGCTAAACCCAGGATACATGCCCCGCTTGTGGGATGCTCTGAACACCTATGGGATGCTCTGCTTGTGGGATGATCTGAATCCCTGTGGGATGCTCTGGAGCCCTATGGGATGCTCTGAATCCCTATGGGATGGTCTCCTTGTGAGATGCTCTGAATCCCTATGGAATGCTGTGAATCCCTATGGGATGAGATGCCCCACGACAGGGAGGGATGCACTGGTAGTGGTGGGGCCAGGCAGAGGAGTACCAGAGCATCTCCAGGTAAGTGGGTGTGGAGACAGTGTTCTCACAGGAGAATGGATAATTGGTACATGAACTCTGAATAATCCCGAAAGATGCAGCAAGACCACGAGAGGCCTGAGGAAGCTTAAGCAAGCAAGATAAGAAGAAGCTGGAATTCACTGAGTTAATGAGAACTGTGGGCTGTTGGCAAGCTTTCGAGGTCAAGTTCTCACACCTGTGCTATTCCAGTGCCCCCCATTCCCTCCCAATCTATCCCATTCCCCCACATTCCCTCCGTGATGCCCCTTCACTCCCAGTCTATTCCATTCCTCCCCATTGCCCTGCTACACTGTGTGTGGTCACTCTGTGCGGTCACTGTGTGCGGTCACTGTGTGTGTGGTCACTGTGTGTGGTCACTATCTGTGCGGTCACTGTGTGCGGTCACTGTGTCTGTGGTCACTGTGTGTGGTCACTGTGTGTGTGGTCACTGTGTGTGGTCACTGTGTGTGGTCACTGTGTGTGTGGTCACTGTGTGTGCGGTCACTGTGTGCGGTCACTCTGTCTGTGGTCACTGTGTCTGTGGTCACTGAGTGTCTGGTGGTTGTGCGTAAGAAGCAGCTACTTGGCCATAGACAGAGCAGAATCCAAACAGCCCCAGAGGGACCACGCTTTTAGTATTACTGTAGGGATGACCCAGAGCAGAGTTTCTGTCTCTCCGCTGTCCTTTCCAGGACAGTTTTACAGTCCTGCACTGAAATTGCCACTGCTCAAAGCAGTGGAGGACAACCAGTGAAATAATAATAATAATAAAGAGCAATAATAATAATAATAATGATAACACAGCTGTGTTTGAACAGGGGAAGCCAGTACCCACAAGCAGAGGGGGCTGGAAAAGGGCCACCACCTGAGCTGGCTCCTACAGCACAGCCTGGCCCTTCTGCCTTCCCCCAGCCCAAGGGGACAACACGACCCATCAGCTCCTCGACGATGGTGCGGTGCCTTTACTATTGCTCTGAAGTGAAGGCTGACAGCAGCGTACAAGGACAGTCCTTTTCTGGACACCTCACTCCTGGGCAGAAATCCTAGAGACTTCATTTAATGCCAGGAATCCAAGGAGCTACAATACGCTTTTTAACGCCAGCACAGCAAACAAAAAGTGACACGGAAACCCCTGAGGCACTAACGAGCAGCACAAGGGCTCCCGCTGAGCCCACTACCCCTCACAGACCAGACACCTCTTAAAAAGAGGTTCCTGCAAAGAAGCCACGGGCAGAAGATAACCCTGGCAAGTCCGGCACAAGCAACCAATGTAGAAACGGCACCGCTGACCCTCCTCCTGCTCCTCCCACGAGCTCTTTGCCAGCCACGCAGAGGGGCAAAATCAAGGATGAACAAATCAGATCTGAGAAGAATTTGGCCCCCAAAATTCGACAAGATCAAGAAGCCTGTCTGAAATAGGAATTCACACCCACTGTCGTGTAGGATGAGTCTCGCCCTCAGCACATGCTGTGCCTTGACACGGTAGCTGACTGTGTCACGTCACTGCCACAAGCAGATGTTCAAACCCAAAGCATCCAGAACAGGCAGACAAACCTCTACCGTTTTTCAGCAACGTTTCAAGTCACACAATAGTCAGTCAAGGTCTTTACAAAACATCCCTAAACAAGAACAGAAGCCTCTTTGACAGTTTCTCCCTCAAAAGCAATACCAAAAAGCCACACACCCTTGAGGAAACACTCGTCCTTCCGGGTAGCTGGTGTCTTACCATGGCTCTTCCCCAAGGCAGCAATGACCACGGATGTGGGGGCTCCAAACTTCAGGACACAGTCCTCCGGCAGTCACCAGCTCTGGGCCAGAGTCCTCCCACACCCAGCAGTGCCCCTCGCTGTTCCTCTCTTCCCCTGCCTGACTCCCTGCCTTTAGTTTTTAATTCCCCCTGTGTGTTGTGGAGCCTGTTGCTATTTCCCCCTTTTCCAAATCTCTCTCTCCCTCCCACTCCCTTCTCTTCTTTCAAGCCTTGCTTTCCCTCTCTGTCTTGCAGCCTGCCTCCCCCGCTCCCCCTGCATTCCCTCCTCGCCAGGCCGTGCTTCCCTCTGGGCTCCATCCTGCTCCCCGCCCTTTGGAGGCCGTCGCTGCTCTCTCCCTCTCCGCCTCCTCCCCCCGACCCACACTGCTGCTGCCCCTCAGCCTCTCCGGCTCGCTCCTGCCCTGCTCCTCCCCCTGCTCACTCCCCGCGGCCCCTCCCACCCGCTCCCCCTGCTCCCTCGGGCCTATGCCCAGGGGACGGTGGCCCAGCAGGGCCCGGCAGAGGGAGGAGCGCCCCGGGGCATGCTGGGAGCTGTAGTGCTAGGGCAGGGGCTGCCGGCGGCCATGTTGGTGTTGGGGGTTGCGGCCCAGCTCAGGGGAGGGCCTGCCCAGGAGGAAAGGGGAGAGCACAGAGAGGCAGAGGGAGAAGGGCCTGGGCTGAAGAGTTTCCCCGGCAGGACGGAGAGCGGGAGCTGTGGTGAGTGCCCGGCCCTTGGGGCCGTGTCTGCCTCTCATCTCTCCAAGCTCCCCCCTCCCTTTTCCCTTGCTGTCATTTGTTTCCCTTCCCCATACCTCTCTTCTATTACTGTGCTGTCCTCCACGTCCCTCTGTTCTTCAAGTCCTTCTTTCTCTCCCACTCTACCGGCCCCTTCTGCTTGTTGCAGCTCATTCTGTATCCCACTGGCCCTGTCTTTCTCCCTGCCTGCTTCTCCTCTCCCTGGCTGTGTCTGCTGCTCCCAGACCCTTCCTCCATCGCTCTGCAGGGCTTCTGATACTTCTCTTTCTTTCTGCATCCCTCTGAGCTGCTCGTTGCTCCTGTACTTCTCTTTCTCTTAGTTGTTATTCTTGTTTGTTGCTCTGGTTTTAGAATCATAGAATAGTGAGGGCTGGAAAGGACCTTAAGATCATCCAGTTCCAACCCCCCCTGCCTTGGGCAGGAGGACCTCACATTAAACCATGTCACCCAAGGCTCTGTCCAGGCTGGCCTTGAGCACCGCCAGGGATGGAGCATTCACAAGTTCCTTTGGTGCCCTGTGCCAGCGCCTCAGCACCCTCACAGGGAAGAGCTTCTGCCTTATAGCTAAGCTAAACTTCCCCTGTTTCAGTTTGAACCCATCACCCCTTGTCCTATCACTCCAGTCCCTGATGAAGAGCCTTGTAGTCTCTCTTCAGGTGCTGGAAGCTGCTCTGAGATCTCCCTGCAGCCTTCTCTTCTCCAGGCTGAACAGCCCCAATGTTCTCAGCGTTTCTCCATAGGGGAGGTGCTCCAGCCCCTGATCATCCTCGTGGCCTCCTCTGGACTTGTTCCAACAGCTCCATGTCCTTCTTACGTTGAGGACACCAGAACTGCACACAGTGCTGCAAGTGGGGTCTCAGAAGAGCAGAGCAGAGGGGCAGGGTCAGCTCCTTGGACCTGCTGGTCACGCTCCTTTTGATGCAGCCCAGGATTACGGTTTGCTGAAGCCGGCTCATGTTCACTTTCTCATTGACCAGCACTGCCAGGTCCTTCTCCTCAGGGCTGCTCTGAATCTCTCCTCTGCCCAACCTGTAGCTGTGCCTGGGATTGCTCCGCCCCAGGTGTAGGAGCTTGCATTTGGCTTGGTTGAACTTCTTGAGGCTGGCATTGGCCAGCTCTCAGGCGTGTCAAGGTCCCTCTGGATGGCATTCCTTCCCTTGAGCGTATCGACCGAACCACACAGCTTGGTGTTGCTAGCAAGCTCTCCCTGCCCCTATTTCTTTTTTACCTACTCACCTTTCCTCTACCCACCACGTCTTTTGGTGATCTCTGTCAATCCCGTAGTCCTTCCTTCTCTCTGCCCTGCTCCCTCTCCCTCTGTTTGCCTCTCTTCCTCTTTCCGTGCTGCTTCTTTCTCCATCTCTGTGCAGATGCCTTCCCTTTTTTCCTCTCATGTCCTTCTTTCCCTTTCTTCTGTCTTTCTCTCTATCCCATTCCCTGTTCCATCCTTTCTTGCTAAGCCTCTCTGTCCAGCTGGCTGTGCCTTCTTTCACTCTTGATCTGGAATTTTTCTTTCCCCTCTCTTGTCCTGATGCCCAGCAGTTGGTTTTGTCCTCCAGTGCTGCCCTGCTCTCTCTTCCTTCTTTCTCTCTCATTCTGGCCTGCTCTCTCTTCCCATTTTTTTCATTCCTTCATCTTGAGCCTGAAGCCCATCAGGATTTTCTGATCCATCACTTGTCTTGCATTCCGTCCCTGCTCTTTTCTCTCTTTCTTTTAGTTCTGCTGCCTTTCTCTTCTTTCCCTTCTTTCTCCGCCTCTGCCCTGCTCCGTCCCTCTCATTTTCTCTCTGTTTCCCTCCTGCTCCCTGTCTTTGCCCTGCCCCCCCATTTTTCTGTCATACTTCCTCTTAGGGCTCCCCACCACCACTACTCTGTCCTGCTCTCTGTCGCTGGTATTTCTCAGTCAGCAGCACAGTGTGTTTTTTGTCCTTCCATCTCTCTGTCCTGCTGCCCAGCCCTGGCTTTCTTACCTCCAACTCTGTTCTGCTCCCCATCTCTTATTTTTGCCTGTCTTTGCCTTTGTCCTGCCTTCCTGTCCCTTTTTCCCTCTCTCTCACCTGTCCTGCTGCCTGTGCTTTTCTTGGAGAATCTGTGTCCTGCTGTTCCCTGGCACCTACTGTGAATCCCAGTCAATGTGAAATTGAACTTACCTGATCTTGAATGAAATCAGACCAATTGCATCTGGTTTCCTTCCTGTCTCCAGTTCCAGCTGACTTTGCTGGCACTAATTCATGATCATAAGACCTGAGCTGCAAGTATACTGACGGCATCACTCACTTTGGTAATGGGGTGGGTGGTCTGTGATAAGGTACTTGAGTGCTGGTGCTGCTTTCATGAGCATTCTCTGGTCTTGCCACTTCAGAGCTCTTCCTTTTTTTTCCAGAAACTTGAAGACAGCATTTTTTATTCTGGGGTTCACACTGGAGCTGGACGGAACGCGTGGTATAATGGGCTCTGTCAATGGGAGAGAGAGCCCTGCTTTTTCGTTGTTGTTTTCTAATGCTCTGTGAACTTTGGTAAGCAAAGGGAAGAGTGGTTGAAAGAGTCTCTTGAGAGTAACTTGTTCCTATAGCGTGCCTATCTTCACCTTATGGTGAAGGTTTCTTACAGGAAGCATGATTTTGCTGAGCTACGAGGTTGCCTTGGCTTGGTAAATGTGACAAGCGTTGTCTTCAAAGGTAGTGAAGCTGTAGCAAAACTAGCGGGAAAAGCTAGTTTCTTCCTAGAACGCTGCCTGATAAAATAGTAGCAGGTAAAGGCACTTGCAGTTGGCTTTTCTATGCAGTCTTTGTGCAGAGCTTTTGGCACTTTTGGTACTTTTTGTATTGATTGATTTCTGTGAAGGAAGGAGGAATGAGGGAAAAAATAGTGCAGCTTGTCTGAACGGCTGCTTCACTGCAGGCAGGGTTTGAGTCTTCATGCTAGAGCAGGTCTTTACTATAGTTTATAAACAAAGATGAGCTGTAAGGAAAGCTTCATCAGAAATAAGGCTAATTTTGCTAAATTTGGTGCTCTGCTGCAACTGAGAGATGATTTGGCAGTATTTACATCCCAGCTACGTGCCAGTGTGTTAACACAGGCCATCAAGGTTTTTTGAGCAGTACTCCTGGACTGCAGGTGATGTGCCTGGGTGGTACCAAGACCCTGGGTGAAACCAGCTCTGCCAGCTGTTAAAGCTCAGAGGATGTGACAGAATGGAAACCATCCTTGTAGCGGACACCGACCACCAAAGGTGCGATGTGCTGCTGCTATCCCACCAGCCTGGGGATGTGGGGACTTTCGCTGAGAGCCCGGAAAGGATCCTGTTTTCTGCTCCAATAGAGGCTTTTTGTGCCCCCCGTCCCAGGAGGCTTATTAGCCACGGCTGCTTCCTTGAGATCTCAGAAAAGACGCTGCAAGAGGCAGAGACTGTGGTGGCATTGCTGGTTTAAGGAGTTTGGTGTAACCTTTTGCCCCTTGCCTTCCTGTCCCACAGTACAATATGCTCTTTCATGCCAGTGAAACTACCTGGAGCAGCCCAGTGAGCAGTGAATGTCTTAACCAGGGTGTTAGCACGTCCCAGTTGCCCTGTGTGTGCTTTTCTGTGGCTCAGGGTGTAAGTGGAGGAGGTTTGTAGTTGTGCAGCTTTCTAAAACCTGGATCAGGGTAGTGAGCTGCCTGAGAGCATTTGCAACATGCACTGAAAATAGGTGGCCAGGTTCACAAGTCAGAAGTTCTTGGGCTTGTTGCTGAAGCCTCTGTCTGCTTAAATCATGCATCTAAGGATGAAGTTGATTTTTTGAGGGAGAAGCTGGAGGGTTCCCTTGTGCACGTGGATGCTTTTGTTAACTGTGTTTTTCTGCTTTAGGCCTCATCACGCAGGCAGATGTTTTGCTGCATGTAGCCTTCTGACCAGCCGTGGCATCTCAAGAAATCCTGATGTCTGTCAGCAGCACTGGTGAGCAGCTGGGAATTTCTGTGTGTCCTGCAGCCTGCTGAGCCCCAGTACTGGCAGCTGGGTACCCTGGACTTTCTGCCACTGTCTCCAGTTCACCACAGAATGGCTTGGCCATTCCCCATAGCCAGCCTGACCCACATCACACAGCAGTCCTATTCAAGTTACGTTTTCAGTGAGACTCCTTCCGGAGTGATCATTTCCTGGGAGGACAGTGCGATGATGGAGGTAAAGTGTCCCCCCATGAACAGAAGGCTTCTGGGCCTCCACAGGGGCAGTGCCTTGGAGGACACCTTTCAGACTGGGGAGAGGGGTAGCGTCTAAAAATTCTTCCACTGGCATGTGCTGTCCAAGGAGAGAGGCTAGGACACAAAATACGGAATTTCAAGAGTAATTCTTTGTTCATGGCCATGAGGTGTACCAGTCAAATTGTGGGGCATCCTGAGCGTGGTTTTACAGAATCATAGAATTGTTAGGGTTGGAAGCGAACTCTGGAGATCTTCCAGTCCGGCCCCTTGCCGAGGCAGGGCCACCCAGAGCAAGTTACACAGGAATGTGTCTGGGTGGTTTTGGAATGTCTCCGGAGAGGGGGACTCCACAGCCCCCCTGGGCACCCTGTTCCAGTGCTCTGACACCCTCACTGGAAAGAAGTTCTTCCTCGTGTTGAGATGAAACTTGTTGTGCTTTAGTTTATGGCCATTGCTCCTCATCCTGTCGCTGGGTAGCACTGAAAGGAGTCTGGCACCATCCTCTTGGCACCTGCCTTTCAGATATTTATATGCATTGATGACAATCCCTTCTCAGTCGCCTCTTCTCTAGACTAAACAGGCTGTGGTTCTTACACATGGTTCTTACACCTTTCAAGCACTCAGTGGTTTGACCAGTGCCTACTCAACACACACATATACTCCTGTTTTGCAAAGCAGCTCTAATTGCGTGGCGTTGTCCTCCATCTGCTTCTTTCTTGACCACGACATCCCTGCAGCTGGTCTTGCTGCCGTACTGTCTCTGTGCTGCGAGGTGAGGGAAGGGTTTCACTGAGATGTCAGAGGGGCTGGGCTGCTGCTCTGTTCTGGGTAGTGCAGAGGTATCCTTTCTTCTTCAGAATTGGGGCTGTTCTTCTCCCCCTTGCAGTGATCTGGGGTTCTTCAGTTGTGCTACTGAATCACAGCTACGCAGCTTACAGTGTCAACTATATGTACCTGAAGAAAGTTCATCCAGCTTCATAGTCTAAACACCAATTGCTACAATAGTTAGGGAAAGAGATTCTCCTGACAGTCCCTTCTTTTTTTGTGACCTTTAGGTTCACACTGTCCTATTCACTGTTCAAGGCATATGTTGAGTTCATAAGGTCACTGAGAACAGACATACATCGTTACAAAGCAAAACAAGAGAGGGACTACAACAACTCTGCTCCTTTGAGTTCACAGTCCTCTACCTTTGTTGGGAGTCAGGAAGTTAGCCACCCAAATAGGTTTAGTGGAAATCCCTGCCTTACTTCATGTAATATTTTTAAATGAGTCTTTATCTTGTTTCTGTCTCCCACATTGGAGATATTCAAGGCCCGCCTGGACAAGTTCCTGTGTGATGTACCCTAGGTTACCCTGCTCTTGCAGGGGGGTTGGACCAGATGATCTCTTGAGCTCCCTTCCAACCCTTGGGATTCTGTGATTCTGTCAGTTTTGTTGTTCTGGTACTGATTCACATAAAACCCCAGTGGCTATTAGTCAATACTGCACATGCTCTGTCATGCACATTCTCTGTCCTGTAGTTCTAAAAGGTGGTCTAGAGCTGATTGATTCCGTATTACCATTTGTGATAAGGATTTGGTTTCTTCCTGTAGGGCTATAATGCTGTTTGCGCTTTCAGGAGTGGCTTTTTCTAATGGCCTTGACATATTTGCTATATAGCTTGTTCTAGTTTTGCAACCCCTCACTGTGATACAAAAGCTGTTACAGAGAGGGGGAATTCAGAGCTACATTCTGCCAGAGGGCTGCAACACTTTTTCCTGTAGCTATCAGTAGTTAAGAGTGAGGGGATCAGAAGAGATACTGATTCTGACCTGGGCCTCTCCCAGTGCTGGTGGTTCATTTGTTACTTTTTAGTCCTTTCCTGCAGAGTTCAAGCAACTGTGGGTGTGTGAGACTGGGGAAGTCCATTGGTTGATGGCAATAAACGTAAATGGTCATTGGCTGCTTTGACTGAAGTCTGTGATTCTTTAAGATGCGCTCAAGCACCTTGTTATGTCCCCTGCGTTTGCTGGCTCCGTGGCACAGAGAGCTGAGCAGCACAGAGGGGCTGCATCCGGCCCAGGATGCTTCAACCTGGCTGGATGTTGACGGGAGGGTCACTGTAGTGACAGCGTGGGGATGACAGGGTGGTCACTGTGTGAGGTCAGGCTGGGGTGACAGCAGGGACAGGAGCAGCTCAGGGCGGTGACAGGCCCAGGTCCCCCTGCTTGGGTGGGGGTGCTTGGACCTGCCTTTTGTCACAGTGCGCTGGGTCGCCTGGGTGTGCTGTGTTGTGGCAACGGGGGCAGAGGTGCTTGAGTCGCCGTAGAGGTTGGTCAGGCCTCGGAGTGCTGCATGCGGGAGAGGACACTGAGGCCAGCTAGGGCTTTGGGGAACTCTCCCCCCCTGGGCTTTGAGGAGGACTGGGGCAGGTGCCAACACATGGCACAGCTCACTTGCTGAGGGCCATAGCCTGGAGCTGTTAAGGTGGCAAAGCCAGGGCCTCACTACACCACGATGGAGGCTTGAGGCTCTGTCAGCCGAGGCTGCCTGATGTGTCAGGGCCTGGCTGTGGCAGAGTGCTGCAGCCTCTGAACGCCATTGGCCAGGCAAGCTCAGCCCGTGCTGCTCACCCCAGCCCCCTCGGTGGGCTTTGCCGCGTGCCCTCACCTTGGCAGAGGCTGCAAGGCCTCTACCTGTC
>NW_026901518.1:0-45047 GCF_033783945.1 Neopsephotus bourkii
CTGAAAATGAACTGAAACTAAAGCTAATTCGTAACAAGTAACACTGCAAATTGATAAGACTGTGTTGATGATATTTTTAACCTTCTTGTTTAAAGCTTTAATACTTCTCTCTTGTTTGCAATTATAACCAGCGAGAGGTCGAAGAATGATGAAAATAATTACAGGATTAACTGTGATTCTAGGGGTCACACAAAGTCTTGACAAAATGTTACCATTATTAGGTAGAGACAAATGTTTAGCTTCCTTGGGCAAATAGAACTGGTGTTACTGATTTTTGTTTATCACTCACACAAGTAGGAAACCCATTCCAAACGTGTGTAATCGGAGTTCCTTATCTAAGTATGGATGGGTGAAGAATGATTCAGTCTTGACCCTTACAGTAGTAACCAGAGTAGTTAAGAGAACTTCAGGCGATTGGACAGCTGCATCTGCTCAAACAGGAGGAATTATAAAAGGACTAAATCGTTCAACCATCCCAATTCAGAAACTCGGACTTCTGGGGTCTGACCAAAGTAATCAGAGCTGTATAACATTCAATTCTTGGTCAGATGAAAATCCAGAAACTTTAACTGCAGAAACTAAAGTGACTAGTAGGAAAGATTGGTACCATAATGTTACCTCATATTGTCTTGGGTCTTCTCCTTCACTCCCATATGATGTTATCACCCCTAAGGCACTACCCCCAGGTTACTTCTTGATATGCGGAGACCGTGCATGGCCAGGGGTACCCTCTAAGCCGCATGGGGACCATGCTATTTAGGAAAATTGTCCTTGTTTGCAGCTTCTAAAAACATGTAATCAAAGCCCTATGAGAAGACCTTCATAGGAATAAAAGATCTATTAACCAATTAGGCCCTAAATGTGACCCCACATTAAAGATTTGGGGCCATACAAAGCGATTCTTTGCTGCACTGCTTTTACCAAATGTAGCAGTTGGAAAAGCATTGGCAGATATTCATCGCCTCGCATGTTGGACAGCACAACAGCTAAAGAAATTGCAAGTTGCTGGAGGGTTGGATGACTGGTTGAATGGGTTTGGGATTACAGGGTGGATTAAGGAGTTAATCAAACAAGAGATTTGGATTCTGGCTGTAGTTCTTTTAGTCTTAACGACAATTCCATGCTTAATCCAATGTGTATCGAATATGTTTCGCAAATCCATTGAAGGCACCTGGGTATCTCTTAAGTAGAATAATTTACTTATGTTACAGAAAAGGGGGGAATTGAAACTGATGTGGCCTATTGTGTACAAGGGGGTTAGTCAAAATGTACAGGGAGGTTGTCAAAATGTACAGGGGGGTTGTCAAAATGTACAGGGGGGTACTGCTTAAGTCATAGCTGGTTTAACGAGCTCAGCAGATGTCTTATCAGACAAATACCAGAACAAAACCTCCTAGTGAGGAGAATGGGGGGTTGTACCAGGAGTACTACTTAAATCATGGCTGGCTTGACAAGCCCAGCAGTTGCCTTATCAGACAGTACTAAGATAAGGCTTCCTAGGGAAGGGAATAGCCCATTAAACCAGCTAGACATGGACCAGACCCATCCAGCTCCTAAAGAGCATGCGTGAGGACCAGAGGTAAAAAGTTCAAGCCTGAGGAAGACTCGTTTACTTCATCTTGAAGACCCCTACCCACAAGAGGAAGACTACTTACTTCATCTGAAGACCCCTGCCCAAGACCAGCAGGAGGCACTGCGCATGCGTGGAAAGCCTTTTAGCTCATTCTAATACGAAGCGGGGATAGAATATGAATATGTATAGGCGCATTGTGCGACCTAATACCTATGTATGACTTTACAGGATAAATGTAGAAGGAAAACGGCACTGAGGCACGCATGCCTTTTGGAGGACCAATCCCCCGTGCATCTTCAGCTGAATAAAGCATACCTACTTTACAACTTTAACCAAGTTGTGGAGTCTATTCCGCTATCAATTTGGCGAGCCAGGCAGGAGATCTCTGTTCGGCTGCAGGATCGGCGGAGGGGCGGACCTCCTAGGCGCCCCAGGCCACTTGCCTGGAGGGGCTCCACTCCTCGTCCGCTCACTGCGGGGACAGACAACAACCTGTGTCAGCTGCGGAGAAACGGTATGCTTGGAATTTAGGTTTGTAATTGTCCTAGGATTGGTAAAGGCCTGTAAGGCGTACGCGTGGCCGGGGCTGCTGGTAAGGCGCTCAGAGACGTCTGGCGCACAGCGCTGTCCCCTTGGTAGGTAGGGCTTGCAAGCAAGGGACTCATCGACCGATAGAGCGGCCGCTAGCGACCCTGGTGGTGGGTCGGGTGAGTCTAGGGATTCGTCTGCTGATAGAGCAGCGGTTTGTATGGGACGAATCCAAAAGGAGCTCCGGGGTAAGGGAGCCCGCCGCTGTATCGAGCTCCAGGTCTCACTGAAGGGTGCAAGTGGCATCTGGTGGTGAGTAAACTGGTGTAAGTGTGGGGGATCCCGAGTGCAAGTGGTTTGTGTTTGTGTGACTGAGACGTAGCGTAGCTACGAAGCGAGTGCGGAGTCCCGATCCGCGGTTCCGTGTCCTCCGCGAGGAGAGCGGGCGGGGACGGACAAAGTGTCTTCTGTGTTGTGTCTAAATGTTTTGTGTGTGTATATGTCTGTCGTTGCTGTTAAAGATTACAGTGCTTAAGCGGTGGGGGAGCAGTAGACAAAAAGTAAACTGTTGCTACTGGGGGGGGGGGGTGTGTTAAGAAGAGTTCCCTCTGCGCCCCAGTGGCTGTATAACAGAAGTATAGCCTCTAATGTCTATAATCCTACTCTTGAGACCTGAACTTTACACTCGGTACCAGAGGCTTGTAGCCTCACATATGGGTGCATAATAACTTTTGAATAGTGGAACCTGCCATGGACACTAGGACAGTGTAAATTTTGATGGAACCGAAACTGTGATCTAACAACAGGGGAGTTGATCTGCAGAGCCCAAAGGTATCATTTTACTGAACCCCCTGAGAATGTCATAAAATTCGTGTGTAGGTGCTCTCATATTTTTTAAGTGCATTTGCAGAGCACTGGGAAAGAGAAGCTGCAGAGATTTGTAAAAGATTGTTTGAAATGGGAGCCAGTCAAAACAAGGGAATTCTGAAGAAAAGCCCATTGGGTTACATTTTGGCACACTGGAAAGAAGTGGGAGGGAGGGTGTTCTGGGGGCTCGGTAAACAAGAAAACATTGATAAAATATTGTAACCAATGGTGGCCTTTATATGCTTTGGAAGATCAGGAGAAATGGCCTAAAAATGGAACTCTGAATTATAATACATTGTTACAATGAATGTTGGTTTTGAGGTTGCCAGGAAAATGGGATTAAGTGCTGTATACAGATATGTTTTTCACTGTGGGAGATCACCCGGAGTGGCAGGCAGAATGTGAAATTAATATAGCTCTGCCAGATCCCTAATTCTGGCTCTGCAAAAGGACAAGGAAAAACTGGAAGCTAAGCTGGAGAGATGTTGTTCGGCCTGGGATATTGGGGAATGATGATTGAAAGTTATAAATAGGAAAATGATGTATCACATACCTCTGAGAGGAGCACCCTCTATATCTGTCCTATCAGATATTGATAAGGAGGAGGAGATTGCTGTCACCTGCGACAAGCAGCACATTCACATTCAGAGTTAAGAAAGGGTTAAACTGGAAGTGCTGCTGCAGCGGCAGGCATCTGAAACCTCTGCAGAGGAGGGGGAGCAACTGTGAGGAAAAAAAAAAAGGAAACCAAGTGGAAAGGAGGGGAGCTCGCGCAGCTCCTGTGTTTGAGCACGGGATGGGTGCTGGGGCAGGTAAACAAGTGGGAACAGACATGTTGACAGACGGGACTGAGGGGTTGTTGAATAGATGTGGACAGAAGTGCTTTGAAACTGACTGCCCTGGGGGGGGGAGAGAGTGCCATGGGGTGGCTCCGGTGGCTGAATTGGAACTAGACTGACAGGGACCGGGGGAATCCTCCCTAGCGGATCCACTGGTTGTAATAAAGCTAGGGGAAGAAAAGGAAGAAGTGGAATTTTTAGTAGACACCGGGGCAACATATTCGGTTCTGAATAAGGCATTAATACCTGTAGGGGGAGACTATGTTACTGTAAAAGGGGCAACTGGCCAAAGGGAAAAGGCATATTTTTGTAAGCCACTGAAATTTCAATTGGGAAAACAATGGGGCATTCATAAATTTTTATATATGCCTAATGCCCCAAAGGCTCTCCTGGGGAGAGATTTGGTGGAACAACTGGGGGCCATTATTACCTTCAAAGAAGGCGATATCACCTTGAAAGTAAATGATCAACAATACATAGAAATGTTAAGCTTAGAACTGATCACACACCAGACAGAAGAGAAGGTTAGGGAAGATATATTTGATCAAGTATTCCCAGGAGTATGGGCTACAAACATACCCGGGAAAGCCAGAAATGCACCCCTGGTACAGATTAAGCTCAAGGAGGGAAAACAACCAGTTAGGATTAAACAATACTCTCTAAGAAAAGAAGATAGGGAGGAAATTTGTCCAATAATTGCAGTTACCCCTATCTTACCAGTCTGTAAGCCTGATGGATCGTATCGGGTGGTACAGGACTTGAAAGCTGTCAACAAGATCACTGAAGATCTTTACCCGGTGGTAGCAAATCCATACACGCTACTGACTTGCTTAATTCCAGAACTAACTTGGTTTACTGTTTTAGATCTAAAGGACGCCTTCTTTTGCCTCCCTCTCCATGAAGCCAGTCAGAAAATTTTTGCATTTGAATGGGAAAACCCCAAAAGTGGGCGCAAAACTCAGCTCACATGGACGGTGCTGCCTCAGGGATTTAAAAACAGTCCCACTTGTTTGGAGAACAACTTGCCAAAGACTTAGAATCATGGGAAGCCCCACCGGAGGAAGGAAGAATACTGCAGTATGTGGACAACATCCTAATTGCCACCCGGAAATTTGTGTGGCTTGGACGGTAAGCCTCTTAAATTTCTTGGGACTCCAGGGATATCTCATACAATGTCTGCCGTACTGGAAGTAAAAGGTGGACACTGACTTTCTCCTCAGAAATTTCTAAAGTATCAGGCCATCATGATAGAGCAGAATGATGTTGAGATTGTGGTAACTAACATTATCAATCCAGCCTCTTTCCTCAGTGGTAATGAAGGAGAACCTGTACACCATGATTGCCTGGAAACCATTGAGGCTGCCTATCCTAGTCGTCCAGATTTGAGGAGTATCCCTTTGGATAACACAGAAACCTGATTCACTGACGGGAGCAGTCATGTCATCAGCCTGAATATGCAGTTACCACCTGCAGAGAGGTAATAGAATCTGGACCTTTGCCTATAAACACTTCCGCACAGAAAGCGGAATTGATTGCTCTGACCAGAGCCCTGGAATTGGCAGAAGGAAAAACTGTAAACATTTACACAGACTGAAAATATGCATTCGGAGTTGTACATGCACATGGTGCTATTTGGAAGGAGAGAGGACTGTTAAATTCACAAGGGAAAAACATCAAACATGCACAGGAAGTATTGAGGCTATTAAAAGCAGTCCAATTGCCTGAGAAGGTGGCAATTATGCACATCAAGGCACACCAGAAAGTGAGCTCTGAATTAGAAGAAAGAAATGAGCTGGCGGACAGAGAGGCAAAAGAAGCAGCAAAAGGTGAGGTACCAACCAAAGGAGCATTGATCCCTGATGGGATCCTTAGAAGGTAAGGATGGGATCCTTACCTTCCTTAGAAGGTAAGCCAAATTATAATAAGGAAGATCAAAAATTGATTGCAGATCAAAACAGAATATTCAGTGAAGAAGGGTGGGCCAGCACACCACAAGGAAGGGTAATTGTTCCCTTATCAATGTTATGGTCTTTAGTAAAGAATGAACATCAGAAAACACACTGGGCAGCCGAGACCTTACATAAACATTTAATAGGCAAGATTATGGCTAGAAAGTTATATGCCACCATTCAACAGGTAACTCGCCAGTGTGATCTTTGCCTTAGGACAAATCCCAAAATTATACCCAAGCTCAAAATGGGTCAAATTGGAAAGGGTAATGGACCAGGACAGCAATGGCAGATCGATTTCATGGAACTGCCGAGAAAAGGGGGGTACAGATACTTGTTAGTATTAACAGACACCTTTTCAGGTTGGCCAGAAGCCTTTCCAACTAGGAGTGCAAAGGCACGAGAAGTGACCAAAATATTGTTACAGGAGATAATACCACGCTTTGGAGTTCCAGCCATAATATCTTCAGACAGAGGGCCACATTTTATTTCAAATGTGGTACAGCAAGTAAGCAAATATCTTGGAATTGATTGGCAACTTCATATCCCTTATCATCCACAAGCAAGTGGACAAGTGGAAAAGATGAACCATTTAATCAAACAACAAATTGTGAAATTGGGTGAGGAGGCCAGGCTACCTTGGCCCCAGTCCCTTCCATTGGCCTTGTTGAGAATTCGAACTAAACCAAGAGCACGAGAAGGACTGAGTCCTTTCGAAATTTTATATGGAAGGCCATATGGGGTTCAACAGGGAATGTCTCCCCAAGCGGGAGAAGAAACCATGAACACCTATATAATAGAGTTAGGAAAGCAGCTTACTAGAATCGAAAAATATGTGGCTGGAAATCGAAGCAGAGGGTTGGATAGCTCGGTACACAATATACAGCCTGGAGATTATGTGTATGTAATGTCTTTCAAACCTACAGGAGATGATGATCTCGAGCCAAGATGGAAAGGACCATTCCAGGTGTTGTTAACTACATTCACAGCTATCAAGATTAAGGAACAGAACGCCTGGATTCATCATACTGGAGTTAAGAAAGCTCCGAAGACACCCTGGAGAGCGATCCAAACTGAAAATGAACTGAAACTAAAGCTAATTCGTAACAAGTAACACTGCAAATTGATAAGACTGTGTTGATGATATTTTTAACCTTCTTGTTTAAAGCTTTAGTACTTCTCTCTTGTTTGCAATTATAACCAGCGAGAGGTCGAAGAATGATGAAAATAATTACAGGATTAACTGTGATTCTAGGGGTCACACAAAGTCTTGACAAAATGTTACCTTTATTAGGTAGAGACAAATGTTTAGCTTACTTGGGCAAATAGAACTGGTGTTACTGATTTTTGTTTATCACTCACACAAGTAGGAAACCCATTCCAAACGTGTGTAATCGGAGTTCCTTATCTAAGTATGGATGGGTGAAGAATGATTCAGTCTTGAACCTTACAATAGTAACCAGAGTAGTTAAGAGAACTTCAGGCGATTGGACAGCTGCATCTGTTCAGACAAGAGGAATTATAAAAGGACTAAATCGTTCAACCAATTCAGGAACTCCGAATTCTGGGGTCTGACCAAAGTAATAAGGACTGTATAACATTCAATTCTTGGTCAGATGAAAATCCAGAAACTAAAGTGACTAGTAGGAAAGATTGATATCATAATGTTACCTCATATTGTCTTGGGTCTTCTCCTTCACTCCCATATGATGGTATCACCCCTAAGGCACTACCCCCAGGTTATTTCTTGATACGCGGAGACCGTGCATGGCCAGGAATACCCTCTAAGCCGCATGGGGGACCATGCTATTTAGGAAAATTGTCCTTGTTTGCAGCTTCTAAAAAACATATAATCAAAGCCCTACGAGAAGACCTTCATAGGAATAAAAGATCTATTAACCAATTAGGCCCTAAATGTGACCCCACATTAAAGATTTCGGGCCATACAAAGTGACTCTTTGCTACGCTGCTTTTACTAAACGTAGCAGCTGGAAAAGCATTGGCAGATATCGATCGCCTCGCATGTTGGACAGCACAACAGCTAAAGAAATTGCAAGTTGATGGAGGGTTGGATGATCGGTTGAATGGGTTCGGGATTACAGGGTGGATTAAGGAGTTAATCAAACAAGAGATTTGGATTCTGGCTGTAGTTCTCTTAGTCTTAATGACAGTTCCATGCTTAATCCAATGTGTCTCGAATATGTTTCGCAAATCTATTGAAGGCACCTGGGTATCTCTTAAGTAAAAGAATTTACTGATGTTATAGAAAAGGGGGGAATTGAAACTGATGTGGCCTATTGTGTACAAGGGGGTTAGACAAAATGTACAGGGGGGTATTCAAAACAGCCCGGGGGGTTGTCAAAATGTACAGGGGGGTACTGCTTAAGTCATAGCTGGTTTAACGAGCTCAGCAGATGTCTTATCAGACAAATACCAGAACAAAACCTCCTAGTAGGAGAATGGGGGTTGTGCAAGGAGTACTGCTTAAATCATGGCTGGCTTGACAAGCCCAGCAGTTGCCTTATCAGACAGTACTAAGATAAGGCTTCCTAGCGAAGGGAATAGCCCATTAAACCAGCTAGACATGGACCAGACCCATCCAGCTCCTAAAGAGCATGCGTGAGGACCAGAGGTAAAAAGTTCAAGCCTGAGGAAGACTCGTTTACTTCATCTTGAAGACTCCTACCCACAAGAGGATGACTACTTACTTCATCTGAAGACCCCTGCCCAAGACCACCAGGAGGCACTGCGCATGTGTGGAGCGCCTTTTAGCTCATTGTAATACGAAGTGGGGATAGAATATGAATATGTATAGGCGTATTGTGCGACCTAATACCTATGTATGACTTTACAGGATAAATGTAAAAGGAAAACGGCACTGAGGCACGCATGCCTTTTGGAGGACCAATCCCCCGTGCGTCTTCAGCTGAATAAAGCATACCTACTTTACAACTTTAACCAAGTTGTGGAGTCTATTCCGCTATCAATTTGGCGAGCCAGGCAGGAGATCTCTGTTCGGCTGCAGGACCAGCGGAGGGGCGGACCTCCTAGGCGCCCCAGGCCACTTGCCTGGAGGGGCTCCACTCCTCGTCCGCTCACTGCGGGGACAGACAACAACCTGTGTCGGCTGCGGAGAAACGGTATGCTTGGAATTTAGGTTTGTAATTGTCCTAGGATTGGTAAAGGCCTGTAAGGCGTACGCGTGGCCGGTGCTGCTGGTAAGGCGCTCAGAGACGTCTGGCGCACAGCGCTGTCCCCTTGGTAGGTAGGGCTTGCAAGCAAGGACTCATCGACCGATAGAGCGGCCGCTAGCGACCCTGGTGGTGGGTCGGGTGAGTCTAGGGATTCGTCTGCTGATAGAGCAGCGGTTTGTATGGGACGAATCCAAAAGGAGCTCCGGGCTAAGGGAGCCCGCCCCTCTATCGAGCTCCAGGTCTCACTGAAGGGTGCAAGTGGCATCTGGTGGTGAGTAAACTGGTGTAAGTGTGGGGGATCCCGAGTGCAAGTGGTTTGTGTTTGTGTGACTGAGACGTAGCGTAGCTACGAAGCGAGAGTGCGGAGTCCCGATCCGCGGTTCCGTGTCCTCCGCGAGGAGAGCGGGCGGGGACGGCGCAAAGTGTCTTCTGTGTTGTGTCTAAATGTTTTGTGTGTGTATATGTCTGTCGTTGCTGTTAAAAGATTACAGTGCTTAAGCGGTGGGGGAGCAGTAGACAAAAGTAAACTGTTGCTACTGGGGGGGGGTGTGTTAAGAAGAGTTCCCTCTGCGCCCCAGTGGCTGTATAACAGAAGTATAGCCTCTTGAGACCTGAACTTTACACTCGGTACCAGAGGCTTGTAGCCTCATATATGGGTGCATAATAACTTTTGAATAGTGGAACCTGCCGGGGACACTAGGACAGTGTAAATTTTGATGGAACCGAAACTGTGATCTAACAACAGGGGAGTTGATCTGCAGAGCCCAAAGGTATCATTTTACTGAACCCCCTGAGAATGTCATAAAATTCGTGTGTAGGTGCTCTCATATTTTTCAAGTGCATTTGCAGAGCACTGGGAAAGAGAAGCTGCAGAGATTTGTAAAAGATTGTTTGAAATGGGAGCCGGTCAAAACAAGGGAATTCTGAAGAAAAGCCCATTGGGTTACATTTTGGCACACTGGAAAGAACTGGGAGGGTCTTCTGGGGGCTCGGTAAACAAGAAAACATTGATAAAATATTGTAACCAATGGTGGCCTTTATATGCTTTGGAAGATCAGGAGAAATGGCCTAAAAATGGAACTCTGAATTATAATACATTGTTACAATGAATGTTGGTTTTGAGGTTGCCAGGAAAATGGGATTAAGTGGTGTATACAGATATGTTTTTCACTGTGGGAGATCACCCGGAGTGGCAGGCAGAATGTGAAATTAATATAGCTCTGCCAGATCCCTAATTCTGGCTCTGGAAAAGGACAAGGAAAGACTGGAAGCTAAGCTGGAGAGATGTTGTTCGGCCTGGGATATTGGGGAATGATGTTTGAAAGTTATAAATGGGAAAATTATGTATCACATACCTCTGAGAGGAGCACCCTCTGTATCTGTCCTATCGGATATTGATAAGGAGGAGGAGATTGCTGTCACCTGTGACAAGCAGCACATTCACATTCAGAGTTAAGAAAGGGTTAAACTGGAAGTGCTGCTGCAGCGGCAGGCATCTGAAACCTCTGCAGAGCAGGGGGAGCAACTGTGAGAAAAAAAAAAAAAGGAAACCAAGGGGAAAGGAGGGGAGCTCGCGCAGCTCCTGTGTTTGAGCACGGGATGGGTGCTGGGGCAGGTGAACAAGTGGGAACACACATGTTGACAGACGGGACTGAGGGGTTGTTGAATAGATGTGGACAGAAGTGTTTGAAACTGACTGCCCTGTGGGGGAGGGAGTGCCATGGGGTGGGTCCAGTGGCTGAATTGGAACTAGACTGACAAGGGACCTGGGGAATCCTCCCTAGCGGATCCACTGGTTACATTAAAACTATGGACTAGAGGAAATAAAGTGGAATTTTTAGTAGACACTGGGGCAACGTATTCGGCTCTGAATAAGGCATTGATACCTGTAGGGGGAGACTATGTTACTGTAAAAGGGGCAACTGGCCAAAGTGAAAAGGCATATTTTTGCAAGCCACTGAAATATCAATTGGGAAAGCAATGGGACATTAATAAATTTTTATATATGCCTAATGCCCCAAAGGCTCTCCTGGGGAGAAATTTGGTGGAACAACTGGGGGCCACTATTACCTTCAAAGAAGGCGAGATCACCTTGAAAGTAAATGATCAGCAATACATAAAAACGTTAAGCTTAAAACTGATCACACACCAGACAGAAGAGAAGGTTAGGGAAGATATATTAGATCAAGTATTCCCAGGAGTATGGGCTACAAACATACCCGGGAAAGCCAGAAATGCACCCCCAATACAGATTAATCTCAAGGAGGGAAAACAACCAGTTAGGATTAAACAATACCCTCTAAGAAAAGAAGATAGGGAGGGAATTTGTCCAATAATTGAAAACTTTTTACAGTTAGGATTATTAAAAGAATGTCAATCTGATTTTAATACCCCTATCTTACCAGTCCGTAAGCCTGATGGATCATATCGGGTGGTACAGGATTTGAGAGCTGTCAACAAGATCACTGAAGATCTTTACCCGGTGGTAGCAAATCCATACACGCTACTGACTTGCTTAATTCCAGAACTAACTTGGTTTACTGTTTTAAATCTAAAGGACGTATTCTTTTGCCTCCCTCTCCATGAAGCCAGTCAGAAAATTTTTGCATTTGAATGGGAAAACCCCAAAAGTAGGTGCAAAACCCAGCTCACATGGACGGTGCTGCCTCAAGGATTTAAGAACAGTCCCGCTTTGTTTGGAGAACAACTTGCCAAAGACTTAGAATCATGGGAAGCCCCACCGGAGGAAGGAAGAATACTGCAGTATGTGGACGACATCCTAATTGCCACCCGGAAACTTGTGTGGCTTGGACGGTAAGCCTCTTAAATTTCTTGGGACTCCAGGGATATCTCATACAATGTCTGCCGTACTGGCAGTAAAAGGCGGACACTGACTTTCTCCTCAGAAATTTCTAGAGTATCAAGCCATCATGATAGAGCAGGATGATGTTGAGATTGTGGTAACTAACATTATCAATCCAGCCTCTTTTCCTCAGTGGTAATGAGAGGAGAACCTGTACACCATGATTGCCTGGAAACCATTGAGGCTGCCTATCCTAGTCATCCAGATTTGAGGAGTATCCCTTTGGATAACACAGAAACCTGATTCACTGACGGGAGCAGTCATGTCATCAGCCTGAATATGCAGTTACCACCTGCAGAGAGGTAATAGAATCTGGACCTTTGCCTATAAACACTTCCGCACAGAAAGCGGAATTGATTGCTCTGACCAGAGCCCTGAACATCTACACAGACTCAAAATATGCAGTCGGAGTCGTACATGCGCATGGTGCTATTTGGAAGGAGAGAGGACTGTTAAATTCACAAGGGAAAAACATCAAACATGCACAGAAAATATTGAGACTATTGAAAGCAGTCCAATTGCCTGAGAATGTGGCAATTATGCACATCAAGACACACCAGAAGGTGAGCTCTGAATTAGAAGAAGGAAATGAGCTGGCAGACAGAGAGTCAAAAAAACAGCAAAAGGTGAGGTACCAACTGAAGGAGCATTGATCCCTGATGGGAAAGTTTCCTTAGAAGGTAAGCCAAATTATAATAAGGAAGATCAAAAATTGATTGCAGATCAAAACGGAATATTCAATGAAGAAGGGTGGGCCAGCACACCACAAGGAAGGGTAATTGTTCCCTTACCAATGTTGTGGTCTTTAGTAAAGAATGAACATCAGAAAACACACTGGGGAGCCGAAACCTTACATAAACATTTAATAGGCAAGATTATGGCTAGAAAATTATATGCCACCATTCAACAGGTAACTCGCCAGTGTGATCTTTGCTTTAGGACAAATCCCAAAATTATACCCAAGCTCAAAATGGGTCAAATTGGAAAGGGTAATGGGCCAGGACAGCAATGGCAGATCAATTTCACGGAACTGCCAAGAAAAGGGGGGTATAGATACTTGTTAGTATTAACAGAAACCTTTTCAGGTTGGCCAGAAGCCTTTCCAACTAGGAGTGCAAAGGCACGAGAAGTGACCAAAATATTGTTACAGGAGATAATACCATGCTTTGGAGTTCCAGACATAATATCTTCAGACAGAGGGCCACATTTTATTTCAAATGTGGTACAGCAAGTAAGCAAATATCTTGGAATTGATTGGCAACTTCATATCCCTTATCATCCACAATCAAGTGGACAAGTGGAATCATTTAATCAAACAACAAATTGTGAAACTGGGTCAGGAGGCCAGACTACCTTGGCCCCAGTCCCTTCCATTGGCCTTGTTGAGAATTCGAACTAAACCAAGAGCACGAAGACTGAATTTTATATGGAAGGCCATATGGGGTTCAACAGGGAATGTCTCCCCAAGCGGGAGAAGAAACCATGAACACCTATATAATAGAGTTAGGAAAGCAGCTTACTAGAATTGAAAAACATGTGGCTGGAACTCGAAGCAGAGGCTTGGACAGCTCGGTACACAATATACAGCCTGGAGATTATGTGTATGTAAAGTCTTTCAAACCTACAGGAGATGATGATCTCGAGCCAAGATGGAAAGGGACATTCCAGGTGTTGTTAACTACATTCACAGCTATCAAGATTAAGGAACAGAATGCCTGGATTCATCATACTCGAGTTAAGAAAGCTCTGAAGACACCCTGGAGGGCGATCCAAACTGAAAATGAACTGAAACTAAAGCTAATTTGTAACAAGAAACACTGCAAATTGATAAGACTGTACTGATGATATTTTTAACCTTCTTGTTTAAAGCTTTAATACTTCTCTCTTGTTTGTAATTATAACCAGCGAGAGGTCAAAGAATGATGAAAATAATTACAGGATTAACTGTGATTCTAGGGGTCACACAAAGTCTTGACAAAATGTTACCATTATTAGGCAGAGACAAATGTTTAGCTTACTTGGGCAAATAGAACTGGTGTTACTGATTTTTGTTTATCACTCACACAAGTAGGAAACCCATTCCAAACGTGTGTAATCGGAGTTCCTTATCTAAGTATGGATGGGTGAAGAATGATTCAGTCTTGAACCTTACAGTAGTAACCAGAGTAGTTAAGAGAACTTCAGGCGATTGGACAGCTGCATCTGTTCAGACAAGAGGAATTATAAAAGGACTAAATCGTTCAACCATCCCAATTCAGGAACTCCGACTTCTGGGGTCTGACCAAAGTAATCAGAGCTGTATAACATTCAATTCTTGGTCAGATGAAACTCCAGAAACTAAAGTGACTAGTAAGAAAGATTGGTATCATAATGTTACCACATATTGTCTTGGGTCTTCTCCTTCACTCCCATATGATGGTATCACCCCTAAGGCACTACCCCCAGGTTATTTCTTGATATGCGGAGACCGTGCATGGCCAGGAATACCCTCTAAGCCGCATGGGGGACCATGCTATTTAGGAAAATTGTCCTTGTTTGCAGCTTCTAAAAAACATATAATCAAAGCCCTACGAGAAGACCTTCATAGGAATAAAAGATCTATTAACCAATTAGGCCCTAAATGTGACCCCACATTAAAGATTTGGGGCCATACAAAGCGACTCTTTGCTACGCTGCTTTTACTAAACGTAGCAGCTGGAAAAGCATTGGCAGATATCCATCGCCTCGCATGTTGGACAGCACAACAGCTAAAGAAATTGCAAGTTGATGGAGGGTTGGATGATTGGTTGAATGGGTTTGGGATTACAGGGTGGATTAAGGAGTTAATCAAACAAGAGATTTGGATTCTGGCTGTAGTTCTTTTAGTCTTAATGACAATTCCATGCTTAATCCAATGTGTATCGAATATGTTTCGCAAATCCATTGAAGGCACCTGGGTATCTCTTAAGTAAAAGAATTTACTTCTGTTATAGAAAAGGGGGGAACTGAAACTGATGTGGCCTATTGCATACAGGGGGGTTGTACAAGGGGGTTAGACAAAATGTACAGGGGGGGTTGTACAAGGGGTACTGCTTAAGTTATAGCTGGCTTGACAAGCTTAGCAGATGCCTTATCAGGCAGTACCAGGACAGAACCTCCTAATGAGGAGAATAGGGGGTTGTACAAGAGGATACTGCCTAAGTTATAGCTTGTTTGACAAGCTCAGCAGATGCCTTATCAGGCAGTACTAAGATAGAACTTCCTAACGAAGAGAATAGCTCATTAAACCAGTTGGACATAGACCAGACCCATCCAGCTCCCAAAGAGCATGCGTGAGGACCAGAGGTAAAAAGTTCAAGCCTGAGGAAGACTCGTTTACTTCATCTTGAAGACCCCTACCGACAAGAGGAAGACTACTTACTTCATCTGAAGACCCCTGCCCAAGACCACCAGGAGGCACTGCGCATGCGTGGAGAGCCTTTTAGCTCATTATAATACGAAGCGGGGATAGAATATGAATATGTATAGGCATATTGTGCGGCCTAATACATATGTATGACTTTACAGGATAAATGTAAAAGAAAAACGGCACTGAGGCACGCATGCCTTTTGGAGGACCAATCCCCCGTGCGTCTTCAGCTGAATAAAGCATACCTACTTTACAACTTTAACGAAGTTGTGGAGTCTATTCCGCTATCAATTTGGCGAGCCAGACAGGAGACCTCTGTTCGGCTGCAGGATCGGCGGAGGGGCGGACCTCCTAGGCGCCCCAGGCCACTTGCCTGGAGGGGCTCCACTCCTCGTCCGCTCACTGCGGGGACAGAAAACAACCTGTGCCGGCTGCGGAGAAACGGCGTGCTTGGAATTTAGGTTTGTAATTGTCCTAGGACTTGTAAAGGCCTGTAAGACGTACGCGTGGCCGGGGCTGCTTTTAAGGCGCTCAGAGACATCTGGCGCACAGCGCAGTTCCCGTTGGTAGGTAGGGCTTGCAAGCAGGGGACTCACCGACCGATAGAGCGGCCGCTAGCGACCCTGGTGGTGGGTCGGGTGAGTCTAGGGATTGGTCTGCTGATAGAGCAGCAGTTGGTATGGGACGAATCCAAAAGGAGCTCCGGGCTAAGGGAGCCCGCCGACAGAGCGGCTGAATCGAGCTCCAGGTTTCACTGAAGGGTGCAAGCGGCATCTGGTGGTGAGTAAACTGGTGTAAGTGTGGGGGATCCCGAATGCAAGTAGTTTGTGTTTGTGTGACTGAGACGTAGCGTAGCTACGAAGCGAGTGCGGAGCCCCGACCGCAGTTCCGTGTCCTCCGCGAGGAGAGCGGGCGGGGACGGACAAAGTGTCTTCTGTGTTGTGTCTAAATGTTTTGTGTGTGTCTATGTCTGTCGTTGCTGTTAAAGATTACAGTGCTTAAGCGGTGGGGGAGCAGTAGACAAAAAGTAAACTGTTGCTACTGGAGGGGGCGGGGTGTTAAGAAGAGTTCCCTCTGCGCCCCAGTGGCTGTATAACAGAAGTATAGCCTCTAATGTCTATAATCCTACTCTTGAGACCTGAACTTTACACTCGGTACCAGAGGCTTGTAGCCTCACATATGGGTGGATAATAACTTTTGAATAGTGGAACCTGCCATGGACACTAGGACAGTGTAAATTTTGATGGAACCGAAACTGTGATCTAACAACAGGGGAGTTGATCTGCAGAGCCCAAAGGCATCATTTTACTGAACCCCCTGAGAATGTCATAAAATTCGTGTGTAGGTGCTCTCATATTTTTTAAGTGCATTTGCAGAGCCCTGGGAAAGAGAAGCTGCAGAGATTTGTAAAAGATTGTTTGAAATGGGAGCCGGTCAAAACAAGGGAATTCTGAAGAGAAGCCCATTGGGTTACATTTTGGCACACTGGAAAGAACTGGGAGGGTCTTCTGGGGGCTCGGTAAACAAGAAAACATTGATAAAATATTGGAACCAATGGTGGCCTTTATATGCTTTGGAAGATCAGGAGAAATGGCCTAAAAATGGAACTCTAATTATAATACATTGTTACAATGAATGTTGGTTTTGAGGTTGCCAGGAAAATGGGATTAAGTGGTGTATACAGATATGTTTTTCACTGTGGGAGATCACCCCGAGTGGCAGGCAGAACGTTGAAATTAATATAGCTCTGCCAGATCCCTAATTCTGGCTCTGCAAAAAGGACAAGGAAAAACTGGAAGCTAAGCTGGAGAGATCTATAGGCCTGGGATATTGGGGAATGATGATTGAAAGTTATAAATAGGAAAATGATGTATCACATACCTCTGAGAGGGGGCACCCTCTATATCTGTCCTATCAGATATTGATAAGGAGGAGGAGATTGCTGTCACCTGCGACAAGCAGCACATTCACATTCAGAGTTAAGAAAGGGTTAAACTGGAAGTGCTGCTGCAGCGGCAGGCATCTGAAACCTCTGCAGAGCAGGGGGAGCAACTGTGAGGAAAAAAAAAGAAGGAATCCAAGTGGAAAGGAGGGGAGCTCGCGCAGCTCCTGTGTTTGAGCACGGGATGGGTGCTGGGGCAGGTAAACAAGTGGGAACAGACATGCTGACAGACGGGACTGAGGGGTTGTTGAATAGATGTGGACAGAAGTGCTTTGAAACTGACTGCCCTGGGGGGGGGAGAGAGTGCCATGGGGTGGCTCCGGTGGCTGAATTGGAACTAGACTGACAAGGGACCTAGGGAATCCTCCCTAGCGGATCCACTGGTTACATTAAAACTATGGACTAGAGGAAATAAAGTGGAATTTTTAGTAGACACTGGGACAACATATTCGGCTTTGAATAAGGCATTGATACCTGTAGGAGGAGACTATGTTACTGTAAAAGGGGCAACTGGCCAAAGTGAAAAGGCATATTTTTGTAAGCCACTGAAATATCAATTGGGAAAGCAATGGGACATTCATAAATTTTTATATATGCCTAATGCCCCAAAGGCTCTCCTGGGGAGAGATTTGTTGGAACAACTGGGGGTCACTATTACCTTCAAAGAAGGTGAGATCACCTTGAAAGTAAATGATCAACAATACATAGAAATGTTAAGCTTAGAACTGATCACACACCAGACAGAAGAGAAGGTTAGGGAAGATATATTTGATCAAGTATTCCCGGGAGTATGGGCTACAAACATAGCCGGGAAAGCCAGAAATGCACCCCTGGTACAGATTAAGCTCAAGGAGGGAAAACAACCAGTTAGGATTAAACAACACCCTCTAAGAAAAGAAGATAGGGAGGGAATTTGTACAATAATTGAAAACTTTTTACAGTTAGGATTATTAAAAGAATGTCAATCTGATTTTAATACCCCTATCTTACCAGTCCGTAAGCCTGATGGATCATATCGGGTGGTACAGGATTTGAGAGCTGTCAACAAGATCACTGAAGATCTTTACCCGGTGGTAGCAAATCCATACACGCTACTGACTTGCTTAATTCCAGAACTAACTTGGTTTACTGTTTTAAATCTAAAGGACGCATTCTTTTGCCTCCCTCTCCATGAAGCCAGTCAGAAAATTTTTGCATTTGAATGGGAAAACCCCAAAAGTAGGTGCAAAACCCAGCTCACATGGACGGTGCTGCCTCAAGGATTTAAGAACAGTTCCGCTTTGTTTGGAGAACAACTTGCCAAAGACTTAGAATCATGGGAAGCCCCACCGGAGGAAGGAAGAATACTGCAGTATGTGGACGACATCCTAATTGCCACCCGGAAACTTGTGTGGCTTGGACGGTAAGCCTCTTAAATTTCTTGGGACTCCAGGGATATCTCACACAATGTCTGCCGTACTGGAAGTAAAAGGTGGACACTGACTTTCTCCTCAGAAATTTCTAGAGGATCAAGCCATCATGATAGAGCAGGATGATGTTGAGATTGTGGTAACTAACATTATCAATCCAGCCTCTTTCCTCAGTGGTAATGAAGGAGAACCTGTACACCATGATTGCCTGGAAACCATTGAGGCTGCATATTCTAGTCGTCCAGATCTGAGGGATACCCCTTTTGATAACTCGGAAACCTGGTTCACTGACGGGAGCAGCTATGTCATCAGCGGAAAACGATATGCTGGATATGCAGTTACCACCTGCAGAGAGGTAATAGAATCTGGACCTTTGCCTATAAACACTTCCGCACAGAAAGCGGAATTGATTGCTCTGACCAGAGCCCTGGAATTGGCAGAAGGAAAAACTGTAAACATTTACACAGACTCAAAATATGCATTCGGAGTCGTACATGCGCATGGTGCTATTTGGAAGGAGAGAGGACTGTTAAATTCACAAGGGAAAAACATCAAACATGCACAGGAAGTATTGAGGCTATTAAAAGCAGTCCAATTGCCTGAGAAGGTGGCAATTATGCACATCAAGGCACACCAGAAAGTGAGCTCTGAATTAGAAGAAAGAAATGAGCTGGCGGACAGAAAGGCAAAAGAAGCGCCAAAAGGTGAGGTACCAACTGAAGGAGCATTGATCCCTGATGGGAAAGTTTCCTTAGAAGGTAAGCCAAATTATAATAAGGAAGATCAAAAATTGATTGCAGATCAAAACAGAATATTCAGTGAAGAAGGGTGGGCCAGCACACCACAAGGAAGGGTAATTGTTCCCTTATCAATGTTATGGTCTTTAGTACAGAATGAACATCAGAAAACACACTGGGGAGCCGAGACCTTACATAAACATTTAATAGGCAAGATTAGGGCTAGAAAGTTATATGCCACCATTCAACAGGTAACTAGCCAGTGTGACCTTTGCCTTAGGACAAATCCCAAAATTATACCCAAGCTCAAAATGGGTCAAATTGGAAAGGGTAATGGACCAGGACAGCAATGACAGATCGATTTCATGGAACTGCCGAGAAAAGGGAGGTACAGATACTTGTTAGTATTAACAGACACCTTTTCAGGTTGGCCAGAAGCCTTTCCAACTAGGAGTGCAAAGGCACGAGAAGTGACCAAAATATTGTTACAGGAGATAATACCATGCTTTGGAGTTCCAGCCATAATATCTTCAGACAGAGGGCCACATTTTATTTCAAATGTGGTACAGCAAGTAAGCAAATATCTTGGAATTGATTGGCAACTTCATATCCCTTACCATCCACAATCAAGTGGACAAGTGGAAAAGATGAACCATTTAATCAAACAACAAATTGTGAAATTGGGTCAGGAGGCCAGGCTACCTTGGCCCCAGTCCCTTCCATTGGCCTTGTTGAGAATTCGAACTAAACCAAGAGCACGAGAAGCACTGAGTCCTTTTGAAATTTTATATGGAAGGCCATATGGGGTTCAACAGGGAATGTCTCCCCAAGCGGGAGAAGAAACCATGAACACCTATATAATAGAGTTAGGAAAGCAGCTTACTAGAATTGAAAAATATGTGGCTGGAAATCGAAGCAGAGGGTTGGATAGCTCGGTACACAATATACAGCCTGGAGATTATGTGTATGTAAAGTCTTTCAAACCTACAGGAGATGATGATCTCGAGCCAAGATGGAAAGGGACATTCCAGGTGTTGTTAACTACATTCACAGCTATCAAGTTTAAGGAACAGAATGCCTGGATTCATCATACTCGAGTTAAGAAAGCTCTGAAGACACCCTGGAGAGCGATCCAAACTGAAAATGAACTGAAACTAAAGCTAATTCGTAACAGGTAACACTGCAAATTGATAAGACTGTGTTCATGATATTTTTAACCTTCTTGTTTAAAGCTTTAATACTTTTCTCTTGTTTGCAATTATAACCAGCGAGAGGTCGAGAATGATGAAAATAATTACAGGATTAACTGTGATTCTAGGGGTCACACAAAGTCTTGACAAAATGTTACCATTATTAGGTAGGGACAAATGTTTAGCTTACTTGGGCAAATAGAACTGGTGTTACTGATTTTGTTTATCACTCACACAAGTAGGAAAAACATTCCAAACGTGTTCAATCAGAGTTCCTTATCTAAGTATGGATGGGTGAAGAATGATTCAGTCTTGAACCTTACAACAGTAACTAGAGTAGTTAAGAGAACTTCAGGCGATTGGACAGTTGCATCTGTTCAGACAAGAGGAATTATAAAAGGACTAACCATCCCAATTCAGGAACTCCGACTTCTGGGGTCTGACCAAAATAATCAGAGCTGTATAACATTCAATTCTTGGTCAGATGAAACTCCAGAAACTAAAGTGACTAGTAGGAAAGATTGGTATCATAATGTTACCACATATTGTCTTGGGTCTTCTCCTTCACTCCCATATGATGGTATCACCCCTAAGGCACTACCCCCAGGTTATTTCTTGATATGCGGAGACCGTGCGTGGCCAGGAATACCCTCTAAGCCGCATGGGGGACCATGCTATTTAGGAAAATTGTCCTTGTTTGCAGCTTCTAAAAAACATATAATCAAAGCCCTACGAGAAGACCTTCATAGGAATAAAAGATCTATTAACCAATTAGGCCCTAAATGTGACCTCACATTAAAGATTTGGGGCCATACAAAGTGATTCTTTGCTACACTGCTTTTACTAAACGTAGCAGCTGGAAAAGCATTGGCAGATATCCATCGCCTCGCATGTTGGACAGCACAACAGCTAAAGAAATTGCAAGTTGATGGAGGGTGGGATGATTGGTTGAATGGGTTTGGGATTACAGGGTGGATTAAGGATTTAATCAAACAAGGAATTTGGATTCTGGCTGTAGTTCTCTTAGTCTTAATGACAATTCCATGCTTAATCCAATGTGTCTCGAATATGTTTCGCAGATCCATTGAAGGCACCTGGGTATCTCTTAAGTAAAAGAATTTACTTATGTTATAGAAAAGGGGGGAATTGAAACTGATGTGGCCTATTGTGTACAAGGGGGTTAGACAAAATGTACAGGGGGGTTGTCAAAATGTACAGGGGGGTTGTCAAAATGTACAGGGGGGTACTGCTTAAGTCATAGCTGGTTTAACGAGCTCAGCAGATGTCTTATCAGACAAATATCAGAACAAAACCTCCTAGTGAGGAGAATGGGGGTTGTACAAGGAGTACTGCTTAAATCATGGCTGGCTTGACAAGCCCAGCAGTTGCCTTATCGGACAGCACTAAGATAAGGCTTCCTAGCGAAGGGAATAGCTCATTAAACCAGCTAGACATGGACCAGACCCATCCAGCTCCTAAAGAGCATGCGTGAGGACCAGAGGTAAAAAGTTCAAGCCTGAGGAAGACTCGTTTAATTCATCATGAAGACCCCGACCCACAAGAGGAAGACTACTTACTTCATCTGAAGACCCCTGCCCAAGACCAGCAGGAGGCACTGCGCATGCGTGGAGCGCCTTTTAGCTCATTCTAATACGAAGCGGGGATAGAATATGAATATGTATAGGCGTATTGTGCAACCTAATACCTATGTATGACTTTACAGGATAAATGTAAAAGGAAAAGGCACTGAGGCACGCATGCCTTTTGGAGGACCAATCCCCCGTGCGTCTTCAGCTGAATAAAGCATACCTACTTTACAACTTTAACCAAGTTGTGGAGTCTATTCCGCTATCAGCACACATGCACCCACACACATGCACTCACCTCTCACACACATGCACACCCCCTACATACACCCACCCACGCACAAACCCATCCAGACACACTCACACTCACTCAGAGCAGAGTGTCTCCAGGAGTCTGTAGTAGTCATTGGAGGTGGGTGTCCTCGAGGAGGTGTCCTTCTGGAGTTAGAATCATAGAATCATAGAATGGTTAGGGTTGGAAAGGACCTTAAGATCATCAAGTTCCAACCCCCCTGCCACGGGCAGGGACACCTCGCTCTAAACCATATCACCCAAGGCCTCGTCCAACCTGGACTTGAACGCTGCCAGGGATGGAGCATTCACAACCTACTTGGGCAACCTGTGGAGACAGTGTTCTCACAGGAGAACGTATAATTGGTACATAAACTGAATAATCCTGAAAGATACAGCAAGGCCCTGAGAGGCCCAAGGAAGCTTAAGCAAGCAAGATAAGAAGAAGCTGTAATTCACTGAGTTAATGAGAACTGTGGACTGTTTGCAAGCTTTCGAGGTCAAGTTCTCGCACCTGTGCTTAACCAATTATGTGTTAGTCGCTAAGGGTCTTTAAGACATGTATCCAATCATAATACGCCAAATCACTGCAAGTGCCTGTAAGAAATTATATATAAGGTGTTAAAGCTTTGTAATAAATTGGCATTCGCTGATCACATTGATCGTTCCTGCGTTGTCCGTTACTCCCACGTTGACAGGCAACCTATTCCAGTGCCTCACCACCCTAACAGGAAAGAATTTCCTCCTTATATCCAATCTAAACTTCCCCTGTTTAAGTTTTAACCCATTATCCCTTGTCCTATCACAACAATCCCTAATGAAGAGTCCATCCCCAGCATCCCTATATGCCCCCTTCAGATACTGGAAGGCTTCTATGAGGTCTCCACGCAGCCTTCTCTTCTCCAGGCTGAACAGTCCCAGCTTTTCCAGCCGATCTTCATATGGGAGGTGCTCCAGTCCCCTGATCATTCTCGTGGCCCTCCTCTGGACTTGTTCCAACAGATCCATGTCCTTTTTATGTTAAGGACACCAGAACTGCACACAATGCTCCAAGTGAGGTCTCACAAGAGCAGAATAAAGGGGCAGTATCACCTCCTTTGACCTGCTGGTCACACTCCTTTTGATGCAGCCCAAGGATATGGTTGGCTTTCTGGGCTGCAAGCGCACACTGCTGGCTCATGTTCATTTTCTCATCGACCAGCACCCCCAAGTCCTTCTCCACAGGGCTGCTCTGAATCTCTTCTCTGCCCAGCCAGCTCTTCAGCTGCACCTGTCTGCAGCAGTTCTTGGGATAATGGGCAGCACTTCCTCACACCAATCCTTGGGATAATGGACAGATGTGTCTTATCTCAGTTCTTTCCCACTCATCTCTGGGGCAATGGATGGTGGAGACACCATTCAGCTCCTCACACCCTTTTCCCAGGCAATTGCCAGATTTGATTGGCCCTTTGGAGCCACTTCCCTTTGACTGGGGGGATTGATGGCAAAAAAAACCAACAACAACAAAACAACAAACTACCTGTGCTCCAGTATCCCTTGCCACCGCTCCCAGTGCTCTGTAATCTTTGATAGTCCTCACACTACTCCTGGCTTTATCTGCGGTGCCTATGTGAAACAGCAGCAGCGGGTAATAGTGGGCTGTATGAGGCTTGGTAGTCTCTCTGTGACATCCCTGATGTGAACCCCCAGTAAGCAGCTTCAGGCTGACAAGTGGGTGCCTCTCTACCCCTCAGAAGTGAGTCACCTACTACTATCACCCTTCACCTTTTCCTTTTCCTAGTTGTGCTTGTTATCTGTGGTGCAGACTGGGCTGCCATACTTACCTCCAGTGTCTGCCCTGCTGTGATGGGTCTTTCATCATTGACCTGCAGAGCAGTGAATTGCTTCTGCAAGGGCACCAGTGGCATCAGGGGAAGTCTCTTCCTCCTTCTGGTCCTTGCTGTTGCAAGCTTCCATTCCCCTTCATTATTGGCCTGCCTTTCTTCTATGTGTGCTGCTGGGAGAGGTTTTCTCTGCTTGGCAGAAGGCAGCAGCTTGACTGTTGACTGCACTTGGAACCAAGCGTCTAACTCCTCCTCAGCCTCCCTGATGCTTCTCAACCTCCTCACTGCCTCCTTCAGCTCAGCCACCTTCTGCAGGAATTCCTCCACCTGGGCACACCATCTGTGGGCAGGTCTGCTGCCTGTCCCTGACCCAAGAGAAGGGTCTAGGCACCTCCTGTAGCCTGAGGTCTTCATTGCAGCTGCTCCCTTCAAGGGTTCCTGAGTGAAGGCATTAGTCACCCCTGGGAAGACCGTGCAGGACCCCCTGCTGGAACTGCACCCTTTGCTTTCCGATGACTGCCCACTGTTCTGCCTTGAGAGTCAGGTAGAACGAATGCCACAACTTGTACAGGTGGCCTGTGGAATCACTACTTCGAAGAGAAGGAACTTTTGAAATATAATATGTTGTTACAATTGATGTTGTTCTTAAACTGACAAGGAAAATCGGATTAATTCATGTATGCAGATATGTTTTTTGTCAACGCGGGAGTCACGGACAATGCAGGAACAATCAATGTGATCAGCAAATGCCAATTTATTACAAAGCTTTAACTCCTTATATACCATTTCTTATAGGCACTTACAGTGATTTGGCATATTATGATTGGATACATATCTTGAAGACCCTTAGCAATTAACACATAATTGGTTAAGCACAGGTGCGAGAACTTGACCTCGAAAGCTTGCCAACAGTCCACAGTTCTCATTAACTCAGTGAATTACAGCTTCTTCTTATCTTGCTTGCTTAAGCTTCCTCGGGCCTCTCACGGCCTTGCTGTATCTTTCAGGATTATTCAGAGTTTATGTACCAATTATCCATTCTCCTGTGAGAACACTGTCTCCACATCTCCCCCTTTTTGTTTTATATATGTTTTGGATGACACTACTTGAGCAGGGGATTTGGGCTAGATCATATTTTCAACATATGCCAACTACAGGCTGCTGGGCCTGTCCCCTTTTTCTCCTGCATGGCTCTCTGGTAACAGGGGAGGCCATCCTCACATCAAGGCATGTGTCCCCACCGCTCCACGCCTGCTGGGTTGCAGCCAGCAGCGGAGCTAAAGGTTCTTCTTGGTGGCAAACACAGAAGCCAACACAGTCTTGCCCTTGATTGTGGTAGCAGGCATTTGGTCAGCCTCAGTCTTTGCACCTTGTTGTCAATGCAGTTTCACCTGCTTCATCCAATAACAAGTCGTTCCTATGGCAAAGCATACACAAATTTATATTAGCAGAGTAACTAGCCAAAGAAATTTCCTACCAGTGGTGCTCTCTCACCCTCTTAATTTTTTCCATTACCTACTTTATAACACTACCACTGTATTAGAATCTTTCTAGCTTTTGCCTTAGCGTTTTCTAGCAGCTACTGCAAATTTGCATACTCTAAAATCTCTTTTACAGGTGACAAATCTATACAATACAAGGTGTAGTTTCTTATTAGCAACTGGCTAGTAAATACAGGTGGTTTAATACACAAAGTTGCTCACCCTGCTTTGCACGGCTACAAATGCCAGCCTGCTTAGCAGCAGCTACAAAGAGCTGCCTGCTTCAGCAGCAGCCATAAATACCTGCCGGCAAATGCACTTTTGCATTAACCCTTTCTTGCCCGAAATGTTAAACTACTATCTATTAGAAACTTTTACATGAACCCAACAACAAACAGAAATACACAGAACACCGTCTGCCCTCAACACACACACACACACACACATATGGGATCCCACAAGAACACTCCACACAACTACAATATTTGAAGCACAAAATCCCAGCAATCATTACTTCCTCTACATGATCCCACGTACAGAATGTGACACAAGGACCCTGTGGAGACTAACAGGAAACCAGCTCCGAGAAGCATCATCGCAGTGCGAGGTGGCAGGCTCAACCTTAGCGGGCGTCTCCGCAGAGGCTCTGCCTCCCCCACATCGCATGAGGCTTGGGCTTTTATACTGACCAAAATGCACAGTCATTACAACACAGGTGGCCAGCCTATGTTGGAAGAAGTGGCCAGCAATATCTACAAAGGCCTCCAAAGGTCAATAGAAACCTGGACATACTTATGTTTTCCCACTTCTAGTACATGAATATCATAGAGAGACTGTATTAAATGAGTTGTATATGGGGTCCCAAGTCCACAGTCCGTCACAGCCTACCCGATACCCCTGATAAGAGCATACGAGAGACCTTCCCACTGCAGGTCTTGATGCAGAACATACACCACCAGGAAAGCACACAATATGTCTGCATCCCCCACTGGTATCACTTCTCCCTTTACAGCTGTGCTTTTAACATGAGGATCTGGGGGATATAAATCAGGCTCCTTTTCCAGATGAATAGTCTCCAGGTCAAAGGGACCATCCACATCAGCATCAGAATTATCAGGCATTAGAAACTCAGGTGCAGCAACAGCAGTCTGATGGACGTGCACAGGTTCCTTCTTGGGGTCAATAGGGCCTCAGTCAAAAGGCTCATCTTCATCTCTGTCCTCAGTCTTTGCAGCTGGGGCGGCAACCAGCGGAGGTTCACGGGGTTTGGGGGGCAGGTGGTGGTGGTGTTGTGGTCTGTTTGGGAATTTTTGTTGTTTTTTTTTTTACTTTAACGTAAAAAAGATTGCTCCCTTCACTTTAAGGACTGAAAACATACATAAAACGGATGTCCTAAGCTCAAATTTCAATTTGTTCAAGCACTGACAAGGGGAGTGTCAGGCTGTTGCTGAAATACTGCAATAACAGCACTTAGCTCTAGTGTTTATAGTGAATTGGAAAAATGACCAAGTATCTTCTGCTTTTCCAACCATCGTCTGTTTGACAAACATATCCGGCTGTGTGATTGATTTTGCTTGCATCTGTAAAGACAGTTAATCCTACAACAGGTTTACTAGGATAAAAGGTAGCATCTTCAAACTGATTACTCTATAGCATTGTAAATATCTTATGAGGTGGAAAATGGATATTAAGAGAACCAACAAAACCTATCAGAGCAAACTGAACAGCAGAGCTAGATTGTTGTGCCCAGTCTAACCATACCCTAGCAAGTGGCAAACAAATTTGTGATGGATCACAGCCCATAATTTCCTGACAACGTGAACAACCTCATACAATCAAAAGAGCAAATACTTCTAACCAAGTAGTTACAGTTTTACATAGGAAAATCCTTTCTAAAATGCATAAAGGATAAGTCTTTTGAATATCCCACTGTGCTAGTAGACTAAATGGATAATACTCACTGTTGACAACAAACAGAATAAACTGTAAATCTGGATTCCATTGAGAAGCATAAGAGGTAGTGATTTTTGTCATAATGTCATCTAAGGCCTCATACTGAGCTTTTGATAAATTTTTTTTTTTTTTTTTTTTTTTTTGCCTTTGACTCGCTCTTTAAAAGGGGCTTGAAATCAGTCAGATCATCATTTGTGATTCCACACAAAGGGCAGATCTATTGAATATCACGCATCAATTCCTGCACGTCAGATAAGGTTTTTATCTGTGCGGTAATTATAACTTTTGAGGCCTAATTTCAGTTCCAGAAATGATCCACCCGAGATATTTCCAAGGGGCCTCACAATGCACCTGGTCTGGTGCAATTACCAGTCCTGCTTTCACTAATTCTGATTGTAGCAGGCAGAGCAGATGGTCCTTGTTCAAATCTTTGCCTGCAATTAGGATATCATCCATATAGTGATAGATAACACATTTTTGCAGTTTTTGTCGGATTGGTTGCAATGCCCAGGCAACTTACAGTTGACAAAGAACAGGAGAATTTTCCATACCTTGAGGTAAAACAACCCATTCATATCTCTTAGCAGGCTCTCCTTTGTTAATTGCTGGGACATAGAAAGCAATTTTTTCACAATCGCTTGGGTGTAGAGGAATTGTGAAAAAACATTCCTTTAAATCAATTATTAAATCCCAACACTGAGGTATCATTGAAGGGCTAGGCAAGACAGGTTGCAAAGTAACGACATTCAATTGTCTTGTATCCATATTTGTCACATTTAATACATTTATCTGCAAAACCAGTAACCCCACCGTGGGGGAGGCGGGCTGCTGAACTAATTTTCTTTACATTACACTGTTTCTTTTTAAAATGTCCCATCCGTCCACAATTATAACATCTCATGACTTTAGTACCCCCACGGTCGCCCTAACTTTATTGTAGAAGGGGTTTAACAGCAGTGGAGAAGGCAGTAGCCATGTATCCCGCCTTTTCCTCTACTGTGCCCACTTTAAACCATATCTGAAGGTGGGGAGTAAGCAACGATTGAGCTATCATATGGATATCATATGGTGCCAAGATATAGGCAGAAAAAATGTGTGCGATAATTACCTGAGTATATGATGATTTTAACCCATAGGATGTTACCGGTTGATGCACCTCCTTTACTACCTTTAAATCCAGTGCCTCCCACTCCTTTCCCCCCTGTGGAGTGTTAAACACCCGGAATGCCAGGGACCCATAGCCGAAAATTCCCCCATAACAATTGCATCTTTGATCATCCCATGTCCACGTTTAGCAGTGTTATTACCATAATCCCCTACCCCGTGCCCAACCCACCCCTCCCACTCCCCTTTCTTTACTACTGGATTGTAGGAGGATGGGGCAAAGGGTTCGGAGGTTTCGTTTGTCTCCAATGCTTCTAATTTCTGCAGCAACTGTTGCAGTTGACCATCACTGAAGCTGGTTTGCATCTGCCGACGATCCGAACTGTCTGAATTGTCCGAGTCTGAGTCGGGATCAGGAAGGGGAGGGTAAAAGTCCAGTTCTGCTAGAGCCTCTAGGTCTGGTTCCAATTCCGATTCAGGGTCTCCTTCCTCTGGGTCGGAGGTGACTGTGTTTGCACTCTCTGCCTGTACTTTCGGGCGCAAGCACCGTTTCACCTTGTCTTTCCCCTTATGCCGGCGGTGTTTCTGAGATGCCGTGCCAGGCACAATGGGAGGTGTGGAGACAGTGTTCTCACAGGAGAATGGATAATTGGTACATAAACTCTGAATAATCCTGAAAGATACAGCAAGGCCGTGAGAGGCCCAAGGAAGCTTAAGCAAGCAAGATAAGAAGAAGCTGTAATTCACTGAGCTAATGAGAACTGTGGACTGTTGGCAAGCTTTCGAGGTCAAGTTCTCACACCTGTGCTTAACCAATTGTGTGTTAGTCACTAAGGGTCTTCAAGACATGCATCCAATCATAATATGCGAAATCACTGTAAGAGCCTGTAAGAAATGGTATATAAAGAGTTAAAGCTTTGTAATAAATTGGCATTCGCTCATCACATTGATCGTTCCTGCATTGTCCGTGACTCACACGTCGACAAATGGTGCCCGAACAGGGACCCTCAGATCGGTAACTTGTGGCATGCAAGTTTGAAGGTCCAATCAAAGAAGAGGGGGCGGAGAGCTGGCCGAAAGTCAGCGCTGCCCCGGCGCTGTGAAAGTCAGACGTCTGCAAACAGTGGAGTAACTGTGGGATCTCGCCCTGATCAGGTGAGCGGCCGGGGAGGAGAAGGGGCACTCGCCTTCCAAAGAGGAACAGGCAGTGATGGAGCTCCTCCAACATATTCTCTCTAAGAGAGGACTGCAACATGATAGTACCGCCTCAAAGAGAATGGTAAAGTGGGCCCGGGATCGTGGCTTTATCCCCACAGAGCAAGCCACCTTTGAAGTTTCTGAATGGGAACGTATAGGTCAGGCGTTGTGGGATGAGATTAGTAAAGGGACAAAGGAAGCCCTGAAGTATTCTACGTTATGGAGATAGATAGTTGAGATTTTAAAGGAATGAAATCGGAACAGGCAGCAGTGGCATCTGTTTTCCTGGCCGCTGCTCCTTCACAAAGTCAGTCAGAGGTAGAGAAGAGTGCTACCTCTATGGTATTTACCCCCCACCGTTGTGCCTGGCACGGCATCACAGAAGCCTCCTTGGCATAAGGAGGAAGATAAAGTGAAACGGCGCTTGCGTCCGAAAGTACAAGTAGAAAGTGCAAACGCGGTCACCTTCGACCTAGAGGAAGAAGACCCCGAATCGGAATTGGAACCAGACCAAGAGGCTCTAGCAGAACTGGACTTGTACCCTCCCCTTCCTGATCCCGACTCAGACTCAGACAATTCAGAGAGTTCGGCTTTTCGGCAGATGCAAACCAGCCTCAGTGACGGTCTACTGCGACAGATGCTGAAGAAATTAAAGTATTGGAGACAAAAGAAACCTCCGGACCCTCTGCCCCACCTTCCTACAATCCAGCAGTAAAGAAAGGGGAGTGGGAGGGGGGGGTTGGGCACAGGGTAGGGGATTATGGTAATAACACTGCTAAACGTTGGTGTGGGATGATCAAAGATGCAATTGTTATGGGGGAATTTTCGGCTATGGGTCCCTCAGCATTCCCAGTGTTTAACACTCCACAGGGGGGAAAGGAGTGGGAGGCATTGGATTTAAAGGCAGTAAAGGAGGTGCATCAACCGGTAACATCCCATATGTTAAAATCATCATATACTCAGGTAATTATCGCACATATTTTTTCTGCATATATCTTAGCACCATATGATATCCGTATGATAGCTCAATTGTTGGTTACAATAATGTTAGGGCAATCGTGGGGGTACTAAAGGTATGAGATGTTATAATTGTGGATGGACCGGACATTTTAAAAAGAAACAGTGTAATGTAAAGAAAATTAGTTCAGCAGCCCGCCTCCCCCACGGTGGGGTTACTGGTTTTGCAGATAAATGTATTAAATGTGACGAATTTGGATACAAGACAATTGAATGTCATTACTTTGCAGCCTGTCTTGCCTAGCCCTTTAATGATACCTCAGGGTTGGTACTTAATAGTAATTGATTTAAAAGACTGTTTTTTCACAATTCCTCTACACCCAAGCGATTGTGAAAAAATTGCTTTCTATGTCCCAGCAATTAACAAAGGAGAGCCTGCTAAGAGATATGAATGGGTTGTTTTACCTCAAGGTATGGAAAATTCTCCTGTTCTTTGTCAACTGTATGTTGCCTGGGCATTACAACCGATCCAATAAAAACTGCAAAAGTGTGTTATCTATCATTATATGGATGATATCCTAATTGCAGGCAAAGATTTAAACAAGGACCATCTGCTCTACCTGCTACAATCAGAATTAGTGAAAGCAGGACTGGTAATTGGACCAGACAGAGAGCAGCGTGAAGCCCTTGGAATTATCTCGGGTGAATCATTTCCAGAACTGAAATTAGGCCTCAAAAAAGTTAAAATTACCACACAGATAAAAACCTTGTCTGATGTGCAGAAATTGATGGGTGATATTCAGTAGATCTTCCCTTTGTGTGGAATCACAAATGATGATCTGACTGATCTCATGCCCCTTTTAAAGGGTGAGTCAAAAAAAACCCATTCTATTAAAAGCTCAGTATGAGGCTGTTGTGGTTTAAATCCACCCAGACAGCTTTCACTCACTCCCCCCCCCCCCCCACTTCTTGCCCCCTCCCTACTCTCGGAGGGACGGAGAGGAGAATCAGAAAGAATGCAACTCCCACGGGTTGAGATAAGAACAGTTTAGTAACTAAGGTATAACACAAATCACTACTGCTACCACCAATAATAGTAATGATAAAGGAAATAACAAGGGAAGAGAATACAACACCCCATCACCAGGCGACTGATAACTTGCCCCCCCAGTGGGACCAAGCACCGACCCATACCTCCTCCAACCCTGCAGTCCCTTCTACCCCTCCCGGGCCACCCCCAGTTATATCCTGGGCATGACGTGCTGTGGTATGGAATACCTCTTTGGTCAGTTTGGGTCAGGTGTCCTGTCTCTGCTTCCTCCCGGCTTCCCCTCCTCCCTGGCAGAGCATGAGACTCACAAAGTCCTTGGCCAAACCAAAACATCATTTTTATCAGATTTGTTCCCAGCCCGAAAGTCAAAACAGAGCACTGCACCAGCTACCAAGAAGGAGAAAAAATGACTGCTACTGCTAAACCCAGGACAGAGGCCTTAGATCACATCATGACAAAAATCACCACCTCTTATGCTTCTCAATGGAATCCAGATTTACAGGTTATTCTGTTTATTGCCAACAGTGAGTATTGCCCATTTAGTCTACTAGCACAGTGGGATCTTCAAAAGACTGATTCCTCAGTTAGAAGTATTTGCTCTTTTGATTATATGAGGTCGTTCACGTTGTCAGGAAATTATGGGCTGTGATCCATCACAAATTTGTTTGCCACTTACCAGGGTATGGTTAGACTGGGCACAACAATCTAGCTCTGCTGTTCAATTTTCTCTGATAGGTTTTGTTGGTCCTCTTAATATACATTTTCCATCTCATAATATGTTTACAATGCTAAAGAATAATCAGTTTGAAGATGTTACCTTTTATCCTAGTAAACCTGTTGTAGGATTAACTGTCTTTACAGATGCAAGCAAAATCAATCACACAGCCGGATATGTTTGTCAAACAGACGGTGGTTGGAAAGAGCAGAAGATATTTGGTCATTTTTCCAATTTGCTACAAACACTAGAGCTAAGTGCTGTTACTGCAGTATTTCAACGATGGCCTGACACCCCTCTTAGTATTGTCTGCGATTCTTTATATGTTGTAAGCATTGTTCAACGTATAGAAAGGGCAATTTTGCAAGAAGTCACTAATCACAGGTTGTGGATCTTGTTAAAAACCTTATTACATCTTGCGAATACTTGTAAATGTACATATTTTATTATGCATATTCGCAGTCATTCAGGCCTTCTGGGAAGCCTTAGTGAAGGCAATAACAACGTGGATAAATTAGTTGCACCAGCATGGGCAGGACCCTCTGTAAATATCTTTCAACAAGCTTGAGCATCCCATGCCTTCTTCCATCAATCAGCAAATACGTTAGTTCGACAGTTTGGACTGTCCCTAACAGATGCCCGAGGCATTGTGCAGTCTTGTCCCGATTGTCAAGGCCAAGCAGTAGGTATAGGCCTTGGATTCAACCCTGGAGGCCTCCAGCCTCTTCAGGTTTGGCAAATGGATGTGATTCATGTACCCTTTTTCAGGAAATTGAAATATGTCCATGTTACTATTGACACTTTTTCTCACTTTGTCTAGGCCACTCCCCTGGCTGGTGAGACTGTGCACCATGTAATCATACATCTGTGTGGTTGTTTTGCAGCTATGGCAGTACCTTTACAGCTAAAAACAGACAATGCATCTAGCTACACTTTCCAGATTTTTGAATACTTGGGGTATTTCTCATATCACTGGTATTCCTCATTCTCTTACAGGACAAGCTATTATTGAACGAACACATCAAACTTTGAAACAGTTGTTGGAAAAACAAAAAATGAGGGAAGAAGGACTTACACCAATAGCAAGGATACAGAAAGCTGTATATGTTATGAATTTTTTGTGATTGACAGGAGACTTTAATTACCCCCCGTGCTATAATACATGGTCAGGAATTAGGTTCAGGTTATATGACTAAAACACTGGGTATTCTGGTCCAGTACAAGGATTTGGAAACTGGCATTTGGAAAGGTCCTGCGGAAGTAAAACTAACTGGTCAAGGTAATATGTGTGCAATTACAGATTCCGGTCTGCGGTGGGTGCCAGCTCAATGGGTGAAACACTGGAAAGAGTCAGCATTGCCCCAGGACACCCCCCTTGTCAGTGATTGAATGAATTGAAATTTGAGCTTAGGACATCCATTTTATAGAGGTTTTCAGTCCTTTTTAAGGTGAAGGGAGCAACCTTTTTTACGTTAAAGTAAAAAAAAAAAAAAACAAAAAAAAAAAAACCACCAAAAACACCCCCACCCCCCTCCCAACCTTCGCCTGTTGTCACTACGGCTGTAAAGACTGAGGACAGAGATGAAGATGATCCTTTTGACTCAGGCCCTATTGACCCCAAGAAGGAGCCTGTGTGATGCTCCTAAGGTTCTGATGCCTGATAATTCGGATGCTGACCTGGACGGTCCTTTTGACCTGAAGCCTATTCATCTGGAAAAGTAGCCTGATTTATATCCCCCAGATCCTCATGTTAAATGCACAGCTGTAAAAGGAGAAGTGAGACCAGTGGGGGATGAAGATGTATTGTGTGCTTTCCTGGTGGTGTATGTTCTGCATAAAGACCTACAGTGGGAAGGTCTCTCATATACTCTTATCAGGAGTATCGAGCAGACTGTGACGGACCGTGGACTTATACCCCATATACAACTCATTTAATACATTCTCTCTGTGATACTCATGTACTAGAAGCTGGTAAAAATATATGTCCAGGTTTCTATCGACCTTTGGAGACCTTTATAAATACTGCTGGCTACTTCTTCCAACATAGGCTGGCCACCTGTGTCGGAATGACTGTGCATTTTAGTCAGTATAAAAGCCCAAGCCTCATGCGATGTGAGGGAGGCAGAGCCTCTGCGGAGACGCCTGCTAAGGTTGAGCCTGCCACCTCGCACTGCAATGATGCTTCTGGGAGCTGGTTTCTTGTTAGTCTCCACAGGGTCCTTGTGTCACATTCTGTACATGGGATTGTGTAGCGGAAGTAATGATTGTTGGGAATTTGTGCTTCAAATATTGTAGTTGTGTGGACTGTGCTTGTGGGATCCCATATGCGTGTGTATGTGTGTGTGTGTGTGTGTGTGTTAAGGGCAGACAGTGTTCTGTGCATTTTTTTTTCTTGTTGGGTTCATGTAAAAGTTTCTAATAGATAGTAGTTTAACATTTCGGGCAAGAAAGGGTTAACGCAACAGTGCGGTTGCCGGCAGGTATTCATGGTTGCTGCTGAAGCAGGCAGGCAGCTGTAGCTGCTGCTGAGAAGGCCGTGTTGGCAGCTGTGTAAAGCAGGGTGAGCGACCTTGGGAAAAAAGAAAAAAAAGCTCCACCGGTGGAAGGACCAGGATGGACACCAGAGCCGAGGAGAGAAAAAACAAAACAAAACAAAACCAACCTTAATATGTTTAGAATAACCTGGGGATGAATCCAAGACTTGGAGGAACAGATAGATTGGTTGAAACAAGAACTGCTAACTGAAAAAGCGAGAGGGGTAGTGCAACCACAAGCTTTATGAGCCATCACCTAAGCAGCATGAGGGTGGCAGAAAAAAAAAAAGAAAAAAAAAGAGGGGCAATGATGCGACAAACTCCTCCTTTAACATGTCTACTTCTCAAGAACTGATAACCTGGAGGAGGGTTTATATTTGTGTCCTCCTGCCTACAGGTCCATGGCGACTGCCTGCAAAGTTTGTCAAGCCTTGCCATGAGCTGGACAGACGCATGCAGGAACCTGATGCCTCAGCTGCAGGAGCTGAATGTGAATACCCCAAGCAGAATGAGATAGAGGAAGAGAAAAAACAATGATTGCTAAACATCATTTGGGGGCACATTGATCATTCCTGCGTTGTCCGTGACTCCTGCGTCGACAGGGAGGAGCAAATACCATAGATGTAGCACTCTTCCCTGCCTCTGACTGACTTTGTGAAGGAGGAGAGGCAGGAAAACAGATGCCACTGCTGCCCATTCCAATTTTAATTCCTTTAAAGTCTCAATTACCATTTTCCACAACGTATAATACTTCAGGGCTTCCTTTGTCCCTTTACTAATCTATTCCCACAACGCCAGGCCTATACGTTCCCATTCAGAAACCTCAAACGTAGCTTGCATTGTGGGGATAAAGCCACGATCCTGGGCCCACTTTAACAGCCTCTGTAAGGCGGCACTATCATGTTGCAGTCCTCACTTAGAGAGAATATGTTGGAGGAGCTCCATCACTGCCTGTTCCTCTTTGGATAGCAAGTGCCCCTTCTCCTCCCTTGCTGCTCACCTGATCAGGGCGAGATCCCACTGTTTGCAGATGTCTGACTTTCACAGCACCAGGGCAGCGCTGACTTTCGGCTGGCTCTCCACCCCCTCTTCTTTGATAGGACCTTCAAACTCGCATGCCACAAGTTACCGATCTGAGGGTCCCTGTTCGGGCGCCATTTGTTGACGCGGGAGTCACGGACAATGCAGGAACTATCAATGTGATCAGCAAATGCCAATTTATTACAAAGCTTTAACTCCTTATATACCATTTCTTATAGGCACTTACAGTGATTTGGCATATTATGATTGGATACATATCTTGAAGACCCTTCGCGACTAACACATAACTGGTTAAGCACAGGTGTGAGAACTTGACCTCGAAAGCTTGCCAACAGTCCACAGTTCTCATTAACTCAGTGAATTACAGCTTCTTCTTATCTTGCTTGCTTAAGCTTCCTTGGGCCTCTCACGGACTTGCTGTATCTTTCAGGATTATTCAGAGTTTATGTACCAATTATCCATTCTCCTGTGAGAGCACTGTCTCCAGATTTTTTCACTTTAAGAAACCACCGGGCATGACAGACTGAATATTAAATTAGTATACCTCAGCCAGTTCCCTTAAGTTTGGCATGGTAAAAAGACAGGGAAAAACAGAACGCTAAGCTAGAGAGATGTTGTTCAGCCTGTGATACTGGGGAAAGATTTATAAAGTTAAAAAAAAAACAAACCAAAACAAAAAAACAAACCCAGAGTAATAAGGAAGATAGGTTGGAAAATTATCTATCACAGGTACCTCTGAGAGAAGCACCCTGTGCATCTGTCCTATCTGATATTGATAAATAGGAAGAGATTGCTGGCACTGGCAACAAGCAGCAGATCCACATTCAGAGATAAGAAAGGGTTAAACTAGAAGTTCTGTTGCAGAGTGTCCTGGGTTTAGCAGCAGCAGTCATTTTTTCTCCTTCTTGGTAGCTGGTGCAGTGCTGTGGTTTGACTTTCGGGCTGGGAACAGAGCTGATAAAAATGATGTTTTGGTTTGGCCAGGGACTTTGTGGGCCTCATGCTCTGCCAGGGAGGAGGGAAGCTGGGAGGAAGCAGAGACAGGACACCTGACCCAAACTGACCAAAGAGGTATTCCATACCACAGCACGTCATGCCCAGGAGGTAACGGGGAGTTAGCCGGAAGGGCAGGGGGACTGCAGGGTTGGAGGAGGTATCAGTTGGTGCTTGGTCGGGCTGGGGGAGCAAGTTATCGGTCGCCTGGTGATGGGGTGTTGTATTCTCTTCCCTTGTTATTTCCTTTATCATTACTTAATAGTAATGGTGGTAGCAGTAATGATTTGTATTATACCTTAGTTACTAAACTGTTCTTATCTCAACCCATGGGAGTTGCATTTCTTTTTGATTCTCCTCTCCGTTCCCCCAGGAGTAGGGGGAGGGCAAGAAGGGGGGGAGTGGGTAACAGGCTCTCTGTCTGGGTTTAAACCACGACACAGAGGCAGACATCTGGAGCCCCTGCAGAGCAGTTGAGCTACTGTGAGGAAAAAAAAAAGGGAAAACCAAGGGTGAAAGGAGGGGAGCTCGTGCAGCGCCTGTGTGTGAGCATGGGATGGATGCTGGGGCAGGCAGACAAGTGGGAACAGACAAGTTGACAGACGGGACTGAGGGCTTGATGGACCCTCACTGGATAAACCTCTTTATTTGTATAAAGCGATATTAATTAATGATGATGATTTAACATTAATGGTGGAAAAAAGTCTAAACCCTGCTCATTTCTTATATGGGGAGCAAAAAGAAGGTTTAACCCATAACTATTTAGAAGTTATACAATACCAGACCAAGAACAGGCTCTCCTGGAGGGTGAAAGAATATATGTGGACAGATCGTCTAGATGTCTACAGGGAAAAAGGATGTCAGGGTATGCGCTAGTTAATGGAGAAAAGATGAAAATCGTTGAAAAAGGGAAATCACCCTCAGATTGGTCTGCTCAAACATGTGAGCTATATGGTCTGAAAGGAGCTTTAGAATACCTAGCACATAGGAAGGGAACTATTTATACTGACTCAAAATATGCATTTGGTGTAGCGCACACCTTTGGGAAAATTTGGGAAGAGCGGGGACGTTTAAATTCAAAAGGGAAGAGGTTGATTATCTTGGAAGTCTTGGAAGCATTAAAATTACCTTCAGTCAGCTGATTGGAGCTAGCTCAGCTAGAGCCGCAGCCGGCACACTACAGCGACCACGAGGTTCTACCGAGATTAGGAAAATCAGAGGGGATAGCGCAGAGGCATCGCGATTCCCGACATTTCCCGACGTTTCCTGATTCCCGAAGTCCCAACAGCCCTTGCGAGAGAGCGGCTGACGTGGCAGGGGCGTTCCCATGGTGACGGCGACCACCCCCCTGCCCCTTGACTTGAAAGAGCCTTTGAGAGGGCAGCAACGTGTCGCTGCCCACCAGGTGCAGGCAAGAACAGGTAGGTCGTTCTGCTGACCAATATGGTCGTCTCCAGAAAGAGAGCTAACAGTAAGAGGACTGTAGCAACTCAGATAGAGACCCCGGCCCTAACCGTGGCTGTTCAGGTCTCTGGATGCAGGCAGTGCCAGAGCCTGCTACTGCCAGGGGAGGGAGGACAGCATTCCACCTGTGTGAGGTGTGAGCAGGTAGATCTGCTTAGCTTGGTGGTTAAACTTAAGGAGGAGGTTGAGACGCTGAGGATCATCAGGGAGTGTGAAAGGGAGATCGACCACTGGAGTAACTCCCTGGCTGGCCAGTTGGAACGGCTCCAGGGAGATACCCCCCAAAAGGGGATGGACCCCCTGCCCTCTCAGACACAGGGGGATGGCCCAAGACAGACCCTGCCCTGTAGCTGTCACCCAGAGGTAGGGGACCAAAAAGATGATGAGGGTTGGAAGCGAGTTCCGGTTCGGTGTCGTGGGCAGCCCTCCTCCCTTCCTGCCCCGCTTCCCCAGGTGTCCCTCTGTAATAGGTTTGAGGCCCTGGATCTGGAAGGAGAGGTAGGTGAGGATGTGGTGCAAGGCCCGCCTACAAGGCCACATAGGAAAAAGCGGTTGACTTTGCACCTCAAGACTGCCTCTGGTAAGAAAGAAAGAAGGGTCATTGTAGTAGGTGATTCCATTCTGAAAGGAACAGAGGGCCCGATATGCAGAGTTGACCCTCATCATAGGGAAGTGTGTAGTCTGCCTGGAGCCCGGATCAGGGATATCACCAGGGTGCTCCCCAACCTGGTGCGCCCGACAGACTACTACCCGCTGCTGGTCTTCCAGACGGGTGAAGGGGAAGTTGCTTCCCGCAGTCTGAGGGAGATGAAGAAAGACTACAGGGCCTTGGGGCGGATGGTGAAAGACTCTGGGGCTCAGGTGATCTTCTCTTCGCTCCTTCCATCTTCTGTTGATGATGTGGGACTGAATGGGAAAATGCAGTCCATAAATGATTGGCTTCGAGGCTGGTGCTCCAGGCAGGGCTTTGGATTCTTTGATAACGGCTGGTTTTATAGGGCACCGGCCTGGACGTTGGCATGTGGGAAAGGTTTATCGCACAGAGGTAAAAGGATGCTGGGGCACGAATTAGCAGGGCTCATTTGGAGAGCTTTAAACTAGATTTGAAGGGGGATGGGGTTGTAGCTCGGCTTGCCTCAGTGGGACAGCGCTCCGGAATTGATGAAGACTGGGAGGCCTCCTGTAATCCTAGGGTGAAATCGGTGTGCTCGGCTCGCTCCCTGAAATGTCTGTACGCCAATGCGCGCAGCATGGGAAATAAGCAGGAGGAGCTAGAAACCTGTGTTAAGTCAGGAGATTATGACCTGGTGGCAATTACAGAGACGTGGTGGGACAGCTCACATGACTGGAATATAGTCATGGAGGGCTATGTCCTTTTCAGGAAAGACAGGCCAGCCAGGCGGGGTGGTGGGGTTGCTCTTTATGTGCAAGAGCAGCTACAATGCGTTGAGTTCTGTCCGGGGACAGATGATGAGCGAGTCGAGAGTCTGTGGGTGAGAATTAAGGGGCAGGCTGGCAGGGGCGATACTGTTGTGGGGGTCTGTTACAGGCCACCGGATCAGGGTGAGGAAGTTGACGAGGCCTTCTACAGGCAGCTGACAGTGGCCTCACGGTCACAGGCCGTGGTCGTCGTGGGGGATTTTAACTTCCCTGATGTTTGCTGGAAGTACTACTCGGCAACCCAGCTGCAGTCCAGGAGGTTCCTCCAGTGTATGGATGATAACTTCCTCATGCAAATGGTGGATGAGCCAACCAGGAGAGGTGTGCTGCTGGATCTCATCCTCACTAACAAGGAGGGTCTGGTTGAAGGAGTGAAGGTTGAGGGCTGCCTTGGTTGCAGCGACCACGAGATGGTAGAATTCAGGATCTTGTGTGGTAGGGTCAGTAGAATAGCAAGTAGAATCGCAACCCTGGACTTTAGCAGGGCAAACTTTGGCCTCTTCAAGCGATTGCTAGGGGAAATCCAGTGGGCTAGGCTGCTTGAAGGGAAAGGGGCCCAAGATAGTTGGTTGACGTTCAAGGACTGCTTTTTCCGAGCTCAAGATCGGAGCATCCCGACACGTAGGAAGTCAAGGAAGAGGGTCAGGAGACCTGCGTGGTTAAATAGGGAATTGCTCGGTATGCTCAAGTGGAAGAGGAGAGTTTACAGGTCATGGAAGGAAGGGCTGGCCACTTGGGAAGAATATAAGGCTGCTGCTAGAGGATGTAGGAAAGCTGCTAGGATGGCTAAGGCCTCCTTGGAATTAAAGCTGGCGAGAGGGGTCAAGGACAGCAGAAAGAGCTTTTTCAAATACATGGCAGGTAAAACTAACACCAGAGGCAATGTAGGCCCGCTGATGAACGGGACGGGTGCCCTGGTGACAGAAGATACAGAGATGGCAGAGTTACTGAATGACTTCTTTGTCTCTGTCTACTCTGCTGGAGGCAGTCCTGAAGAGCCCTGTACCGCTGAGACCCCGGATGAAGATAGGTCAACGGAGCGGTCTGCCTTAGTCGATGAGGAATGGGTTAAAGACCAGTTGAGCAATCTGGATATCCATAAATCCATGGGTCCAGATGGGATGCACCCGCGGGTGCTGAGGGAACTGGCTGAGGTCATTGCTAGACCGCTCTCCATCATCTTTACCAAGTCTTGGGAAACGGGAGAGGTGCCTGAGGACTGGAGGAAAGCAAATGTCACTCCTGTCTTCAAAAAGGGCAAGAAGGAGGACCCGGGTAACTATAGACCGGTTAGCCTCACCTCCGTTCCTGGGAAAGTGATGGAACACCTTATCCTTGGTGCCATCTTAAGGCATATCAAGGATAAGAGGGTTATGAGGGGCAGTCAACATGACTTCACCAAGGGGAAGTCGTGCTTGACCAATCTTGTAGCTTTTTATGAGGAAATAACACGGTGGATGGATGATGGTAGAGCGGTGGATGTGGTCTACCTCGACTTCAGCAAAGCGTTTGACACGGTCTCCCACAGCATCCTTGCGGCTAAATTGAGGAAGTGTGGTCTGGATGATCGGGTAGTGAGGTGGACTGTGAACTGGCTGAAGGAGAGAAGCCAGGGAGTTGTAGTCTATGGGGCGGAGTCTAGTTGGAGGCCTGTATCTAGTGGAGTGCCTCAAGGGTCGGTACTGGGACCAGTATTATTTAATATATTCATCAACGATTTAGATGAGGGAATTGAGTGTACTATCAGCAAGTTTGCTGATGACACTAAGCTGGGAGGGGTGGCCGACACGCCAGAAGGCTGTGCTGCCATCCAGAGGGACCTGGACAGGCTGGAGAGCTGGGCGGGGAATAACTTGATGAAATATAACAAGGGAAAGTGTAGAGTCCTGCATCTGGGCAGGAACAACCCCAGGTTCCAGTATAGGCTGGGGAACGACCTGTTAGAGAGCAGTGTAGGGGAGAGGGACCTGGGGGTCCTGGTGGACGACAGGGTGACCATGAGCCGACACTGTGCCCTTGTGGCCAAGAAGGCCAATGGCATCCTGGGTTGTATTAGAAGGGGGGTGGTTAGTAGGTCGAGAGAGGTCCTCCTTCCCCTCTACTCTGCCCTGGTGAGACCTCACCTGGAATATTGTGTCCAGTTCTGGGCCCCTCAGTTTAAAAAGTACAGGGACCTACTGGAGAGAGTCCAGTGCAGGGCAACTAAGATGATTAAGGGAGTGGAGCATCTCCCTTATGAGGAAAGACTGAGGGAGCTGGGTCTCTATAGTTTGGAGAAGAGGAGATTGAGGGGTGACCTTATTAGTGTATATAAATATATAAAGGGGGAGTGTCACGAGGATGGAGCCAGGCTCTTCTCAGTGGCAAACAATGAAAGGACAAGGGGTAATGGGTACAAATTGGAGCACAAGAGGTTCCACTTAAACCTGAGAAGAAACTTCTTCTCAGTGAGGGTGACGGAACACTGGAACAGGCTGCCCAGGGAGGTTGTGGAATCTCCTTCTTTGGAGACATTCAAAAACCGCCTGGACACGTTCCTGTGTAACCTTATCTAGGTGTTCCTGCTCCGGCAGGGGGATTGGACTAGATGATCTTTTGAGGTCCCTTCCAATCTCTAACCTACTGTGATACTGTGATAAAGGGGGAGTGTCACAAGGATGGAGCCAGGCTCTTCTCAGTGGCAAACAATGATAGGACAAGGGGCAATGGGTACAAACTGGAACACAAGAGGTTCCACTTAAACTTGAGAAGAAACTTCTTCTCAGTGATGGTGACAGAACTCTGGAACAGGCTGCCCAGGGAGGTTGTGGAGTCTCCTTCTCTGGAGACATTCAGAACCCGCCTGGACACGTTCCTGTGTAACCTTATCTAGGTGTTCCTGATCCGGCAGGGGGATTGGACTAGATGATCTTTTGAGGTCCCTTCCAATCTCTAACATACTGTGATACTGTGTGATACTGTGAAATAGCTGTAGTGCATGTTAGGGGACATAAGAGGAATGACACCTGAAATAAAGGGAAATAATCTAGCAGACCAAGAAGCTAGAGATGCAGCAGAAAACGGAATTGAGAGAGTCATGTTGGTTCTGTTACCTGTGGAAGAGGAATTGGAGATTCCAGAATTCAGTGAGTCAGAAGAGAAAGAGTTTAGTAAAATAGGAGGAGAATAGGATCGACATGGGAAATGGAAACTCCCTGATGGGAGGGAACTCTTTAATAAACCACTGACCAGACAGATATTAGAAAACATACATCAAAAGACTCACTGGGGCACACAGGCCCTGTGTGACCACTTTTTAAGGGAGTATGGCTGTATTGGAATTTTTGGGTTAGCGAAACAAATAACTGATATATTCATGACTTGCCAAAGAGTGAAAAAAAAGGTTATAAGAAAAACTACCTCTAGGTGATGTGAATTGGTGATGCAGCCCTTTCAAAGCATCCAAATAGATTTCACTGAACTCCCTCCTGTGCAGAGGTGGAAGTTCCTATTAGTAATAGTAGATCACTTAACTCATGGGGTGGAAGCAATTCTGGTTGTCAGGGCTACAGCAAATACAGTGTCAAAAACTCTTTTCGAACTAATTATCCCTAGATATGGGATGATTAGCAGAATTGACTCAGTTAGGGGAACACATATTACATCAAAAATTGTACAACAAGTAACTCAAGCGTTGGGGATAAAATGGGAATTGCACACCCCGTGGCATCCTCAAAGCTCGGGAGGAGTAGAAAAAGATGAATCAAACCTTGAAATAAACATTAACTAAACTAATGATTGAGACCCAAATGTAAAGTGTTTGCCTTTAGCCTTGTTACGAGTTCGAACACAACCCAGATCGGATTTAGGAATATCTCCTTATGAAATTATGTTTGGATTACCTTTTATGACAACCCAAAAGAAGACCGCTACTTATGAAGGAGGAGAGGCGAGTATCAGAAGATGTATCACCACAATAGCTCAGACTCTGGAACATTTAAGATCAAAAGGATGGATTTCCCAGACAATGCCTTTAGACTTTAAAATTCATAACATTAATCCCGGGGAGTGGGTATTGATTAAGACCTGGAGAGAGCAATCGTTAACTCCACAATGGAAAGGTCCCTTTCAGGTATTGCTGACAACCGAAGCTGCAGTCCGGACCAGAGAAAGAGAATGGACCCATGCCAGCAGGATTAAAGGACCTATGGAAGAACCTAGGGATGGACTGTAATATCAACAGCAGGTGACACCAAACTGACTCTCAAGAAGAGGACTATGTAGTAATATATCACAGAATCATAGAATAGTTAGGGTTGGAAAGGACCTTAAGATCATCAAGTTCCAACCCCCCTGCCATGGGCAGGGACACCTCGCTCTAGGTAATAATGTGTGAATACAGGGAGACAAAAGGTTAAGGGTGAACTTATATGACTGGTTTCAAATTTCCTTGTGGGATACTTTGAGGAAACTCCAGTTCTATTCCTGGGGAAGTAATATTCCCCAATTTGGGGATCTGGATTACATATTTCAGATATACATGGGAACTGGCCCGGTCTTGTGATCCTGTAATAGAGGAACAAGAGCCTTCACCGATATATATATATATATCATGTCTAAGACACCCCAATACAAGACACACTAGTTGGGTGTTCTGTCAGTGTAAGACTTGTAAGCAGAAGTGAAATTGCAGCTCCCATAATAGACACCTGAGTTGTATGTCGTGTCGTAATAATTCATATAGACAGCTATTATGGGATGCTGACATACTTACTCTACTCTGTGGCTGGGAGTTATTGGTACCATCGGAGTGGGAGGTAACTGAAGATAAGTGGAAATCCACAATAAGGGTCTGTGAATAAAGTTTGCGTGAAAATTGAATAGGAGGAAATAAGATGGCTGAGGGCAAGCCCAGGTTGGCCTCTATGCCTGCCACCGAAAAGCACAAACATATCATAT